>NW_007732646.1:16087-24237 GCF_000696425.1 Galeopterus variegatus
TGAATGAATGAATGAATTCCTTTATCCTCCCTCTGCTTCGTAACAATTGCGTTAGTCTGCTAGGACTGCCATAATAAAGTACCACAGAGTGGGCGGCTTAAACAACAGAAATTTATTGTCTCAGAGTTCTGGAGGCTAGAAGGTCAAGGCGTCAGCAGCGTTGGTTTCTTCTAGGAACCTCTCTTTGGCTTGTAGGTGGTCAGCTTCTTCTCGTGCCTTCCTATGGTCTTCCTCTGCATCTGTCTGTGTACTAATCTATTCTTACAAGGACATCAGTCCTAGTGGATTAGGGCCCACTCATATGACCTCTTAATTACTTCTTTAAAGGACCTATTTCCAAATGCAGTCACATTCTGAGGTATAGGAGGTTAGGAAGTCAACAAACGAATTTGGGGAGAACACACTTCCACCCATAAAAACAATTATAATTTTTTTTGTGTCATGGGGCCAAATACTTTAGTCTGTGTCTGCATGAACACTTTGGTAAACACAGATCCTGCGCCTGACACAAGAAGACTCAGGCTGCCTACCCATGGGTACCATATTCTCCCCCAAAAAGGTGAGAACAAATAATTCCACAGCATTTCAGGTAGTAGTAACATTAAAAAAGGTGTTTCCTTTAAGTATTAATTTTCCAGTCAATTATCTCTTGGGTGGGGGTGTGGGGAGTGAGAGTAACCACTCCAGGGAACAATCAGTGCCCTGCCCTTTATTCATCATTTTGGTAGCCTGTCCCTTTGCATGAAGGTGGCTTCCACCTGGCTGTCTCATTATCAACCCTATGTCTCAGCAGTCTATTTTGGTAACAGAATAAGGTCCCATTTGTCTTGAACATAAACTAGGATTCAGCATTTGACCAACCCAAGTGGCAGGAAAAACCCTAAGTGGCAGGTTTATACCTGGCTCTCCATTCTGTATCTTTCCTCCCCAGGGTAACCCCAGATTAGCCCCCACCATTACCCTAACCAAGAGTCACTTCAAGGAGGATTAGTGTCATTTCCTCATTCCCACAGCATCTGCCTGTCCCATTGGAAACATACCCACTCGGGATAGCCCCAACCATCCATCCAGCCCCACTCGGCCCTTTTCAAGGACAAGACAGCTGAGACCTCTCAGGAGGTGAATTTTGGCCTCATTAATTATAGGATAGTTAAATGGATAAGAGTCAAGAAAGAGTACTCCCGTGACGTTTTTAATACTTTAAAAACTCCTATTTAACATGTTCTGGCCCTAAACCCATATTTTGCATGCATATTTTGTTTTTTGAAATACTCCTCTGAGCCTAGCATGCTGGACACATGACAAATTTGATCTTGCTCATTTGAATTTTAGGAATGCACATTGGTTAGGTTTTTAGAGCACCTTCTGGTAAATTAAGTCAGAGGTACATATCAACATTGATATATTCATATACTCAAGCCGACAAGGAAAGTTGATTATAAGAATAGGGTGGAAAATTTCTAGAGATTTCAAAATATTATAAGGAAGTCTTAATTGACCAAGATTTGGAGCCAAAGAGTCTATCCCCAATGAATTAATACTATTTGTTTATCCACTGTGCACAGAGCACAGAGCAGTACACTGAGTGATAGTTAGATATGTAAATCTCTGTCCTCCACAATCATATAATCAGAGTAAGGAGACACAGACACACAAAACTGTAATCAGTGATGGAAAGCAGGAAAAGCTGATCAGCTCAACTGAGTGGGACAGACACGCCGTGCTATTGGGTTTCAGAGTTGGAACGATCCCCACAGTGAAGGGGTCTCAGAGGAGGTGATATTTGAGCTTATATTAGGGGCTTGGACCAGTCTTAAAGCCAGCATGGGCTTACCGAAGGCTTTCGATGGGAGAACAAAATTATACCAAAACTGGTGTCAGAGGCGAGTTCCCTATGTCAGTCAGGGCACAGGATGCGCTGGAGCGGGTGGGAACCAAGGCTGGGAGACAAGCTTGCAGACCCTGGCACGGCTGTGGCCCATACACGAGGAAACTCACACCTGAGCTGAGGACGGGCAGTGGTGAGATGAGGAAGAGACAGGTGAGACAGATGCTATGAAGATGAATAAGCAGAACTTTGAGTCTTACTGACTGCAAGGGACAGGGAGCAGGGACCATGGTCCTGAGCACAGACCAGTTCTCAGAGGAAGACAGCTGCCCAAAGAGAAGGTCCGGCTCCTGGCTGGGCAGCTTTCCTGCCTTGCTCCCCCTTCTCCCACCCCTTAGAAATAGCAGAATCACCCAGCACTCCAGGCTCTTCAGTGGGAGTCCCAGGTCATCCCAAGAATGTAGCCCTGCCCCCGAATAGATAGGAAGAATGTTTAGGACACAGGAATTAATTATGCAAGGCCAGTGGTCAAACAAAAAGTCCCAGAGCTCCCTCTGGCTTTTGTAATCCCTTCAGCCTCAACCCCAAACCAGACCTCCATCACGACTGCACTTAAATGGAAATAGTCCGGCTACGACTTGG
Source organism: Galeopterus variegatus (assembly GCF_000696425.1). NCBI lineage: Eukaryota > Metazoa > Chordata > Mammalia > Dermoptera > Cynocephalidae > Galeopterus > Galeopterus variegatus. The sequence continues at coordinate 18,558 of NW_007732646.1, forward strand.
ATCATTCAGACTTCAGATCACATATCTTTGTTCCCTTTTGATTTTGTAGCGATTTTTTTTTCTTTTTTTGGCTCCTGTTAAGCACCCATTGTCTTTCTTCTCCTTTTCCAACAGCCCTTGTTTCTATTTGAGTCTCACATATGACCCTGGAGGTCACAGGGTCTAGGTTATGCTAACCAGGGCACTCTATCTACCTGCCCTTATTGGCATGTTTAAGCTCCTGGTTCAAATGTTGTCTGAAGCCAGACACCTCTAAACTTCTCATTTATATGAAATAACTTCCTTTTATTGTTTGAGCTAGGCTGAGCTCTGTATTCTGCTGGTTGAACTTAAATAGTCCCTGACACAGTCTCCTTGTTTAACTGTATTATTGTGGAAAGGGCTCTGGGAAGGAAGGCAGGATGTGTCACTCTAGGCCTTACCCCGGTGTGATCTGGCTGTGTGACCTCTGTCAGAGCTCTGAATCTCTCTAGACTTCAGTTTCTTCATCAGTAACATGGGGAGTTGTTCAAGCCAACTGCTAACAATCCTGATCCTTCTAGCTCTGCCCTTCTGACTCACAACCGCACTGTGTTGCTAGAGCTCTAGAGAACTGAATACCCACCTCATGATCTGCCTCCCACACAGTCATGCCACTACCTCCGTCTGACCCCACCCTGTGGCCTATGAGCCCCAGGTAGACTGCCACTTCCAAAGAGATGGAGGAATTAAAGTGGCTTCAGATTTTTGAACACATGCAGACCTGAATTGACAATATCACAAACAGAAATGGAGAGTCAGAGTGTTGTGTGTTTTTGTTTGTGCAGCCTATGAGCCCCAGGTAGACTGCCACTTCCAAAGAGATGGAGGAATTAAAGTGGCTTCAGAGTTTTGAACACATGCAGACCTGAATTGACAATATCACAAACAGAAATGGAGAGTCAGAGTGTTGTTGTGTTTTTGTTTGTGCGGGGCTGAGGAAGAGTGAAGGAGGCAGGGGGCGGGGTAGAGAGCAAAGTCACTTTCAGACACATTGATCAGGGGGGAATGGCAGATGGCCAGAAAGAAATGTCCAACTGAGAACCTCCTGTCTAGTGAGGAATCTCCAACTTGAATCAGCATAAAAATAACCAGGTGAGTTTGAGGTGGGTGAGGACAAACAGAGGACCAGAGCTGGTGAAAGAAACCTTCCTGTAGACATCAGGATGGAGGCAGGGACACAGAGGTGAGTGAGAGCCGGAACTGGGGCCCAGAATGATACACCTTAGGGAGTTGGGAGAAAGAAGAGCCTTAAGGATTCACACGTGGGCAGACAGGTTTTACAAGGAAGAGAAGAAGAGGGAAAGGCTGGCTGTGTCCTAGGGGGTGGATGCAGATGCTCCTCTGGATAGGAGCCAAGCACCCTCCGTTTTGTAAATTCCCCAGGCAGGGTGAACGCGCGGTGCTAGTTCTCAGGACTCCACATTGAACACACAAACATGAGAAGGCAAAGTAGAAAGCAGAGAAGGGAGCAAAGTTCCCCTGAATTGCTGCTTACACAGGGCTCTGCACATTTATCAACATGTGGAAGACTTCCAAGGTGAGTATTAGGAAGGCCAGGGAGGAAGGGAAGAGTCTAAAGAGGCTTCCCCACAGAAGAGACCTCGACGCTTTTCCTGCTCCACTGCCTCAGTCTCTCCACTCTCTTGCTCCTGCTTCCTGGAATCACCTCCCAAATAAACTATCTGCACTCCGTCCTTGTCTCAGACTCTGCCTGCAGGAGAAGCAAGTCAAAGCTGAGCCATCCTCAGTGGTGGCCAACCAAGAGAGGCCGGCAGAAGCCTGAATGCACATTTCCTCAAAAGCCTTGGATGCTGAGTAAATAGAACAGATCTCCGCTCATCTCCGCAATGGCCAAATGCTGGGCTGCATCCTATGGAGTGGATGGAGATGCTACTCTGGATAGGATCCAAGGGCCCTCCATCATAAATTCCCCTAGAAAGGGTGAGCACGTGGTGCTAGTTCTTGGGACTATGGGACGAACACACAAACAACGAGCATGGGACCCACCGCATCACAGCAAAGCCATGCTTCCCCTTTAGATGCTACCCTCCCCAGTTCAGGGATTGCCACCTAATATCCTGCGGCAATGGGAAGCTCCAAAGAGTGTTTCGTTTCACTGTTTGATTCATCCCTGAAATGTTTTAAAAGTCAAGGTGACCTAACAGATGCAAAGTTTAATTGCAGTTGAGGGATCCTAGCACTGTTTACATGAGGCCCCTTGAATCACTTGTGCTATTGGCTGGCACTTGTAGGCATTTGAGTCAGCAACTCCAACTCTTGCATACTTGGGAGAAAGGGCTTTTGTCTCAGTCCACTCTTCCATTGGGTCCTGCATATTGCCTGGCTCTTAATTTCCTATCTCTGCTGCATCCTAGACTTCCCTGATGGTTTTGCTGTTGATCATCTCTTTGTACCTGCAAAGATCCTTTGTCTTTAATACAGTACTGCTTCTACCTTTGGAGGGAAGGGTGGTTCTGGAAAGGTTAAGCAACTCTCCAACCTTTTCCAACTTGGACTCTGACCCACTGCATAATTCCCTCCCACACAGGGTTGCTGTAGGTAACTGACTCTACCAAAGTCTTGAGAAGATTGTAAGGGAATTTCCAGAGCCAGAAAAGGAAAACAAAAGTCAAAGCCTAATATCTTTGTTCTGCAGGCACATCAGCACTGCTCTACAGTGGGAAGCCCATTGCTGGTCTCTCTCCTGTCCGTGGTCCACCATGCTGCTCAGGCTCAATCCCTCCTCCAAGCCTTTTCTGTTTGACCATCTCTCTCTCCTCAAAGAGCTAGTTTCCAGACTCCAATGCCATGCTGCTACTGGAGATATTCTTCTCTTTCTTTTCGAAAACCAACCATCAACCATCTTTTGGCATAGGACCCTCTTACTCTCGGCTGCATTTTTAATTTTTCCTAAGTATTTAAGAAATCAATTGTGTTAATACTTCAATAAAGCAAATTTAACACTTCATTCAGCCTACTTACTCCTTTTGGAGGACATTTAGACCTTATCTTTACATATCCACAGGATTATCTAAAGATTTTTCTCAAAGAAAATAGAGTAGGGTGATATTATTTCAGCATTACCTGACATACAGACACCAGCCCTAACCTGGGATTGTTGCATTACCACTGTTTATTTCATTTAACCCTCACAATAACAAACACATTCTTTACCGTCTATGAAGGCCATTGAGGCTTAACATTAAAAGGGAATAAAGTAAAACCCGTGGCCCAAAAAAGGATGCTTTGCATTCTCCATTCAGTATTCTTTCAAAGTCAGGGATTTGATATTAGTCTGAAAGGCAGAATGATCTGAAGTCCAGACATCTACACACAGATTCCTTTCTATTTTTCCTTTAATCTAGTGCAGCGATTTTCAAATTTCAGTGTGAATAGAAATTACAATACAGGCCTGTACATTTATGAGTGATGTAAGGGCTTTTCAAGGTCAATTCAGAGTTTATATGATGTTCACGTTAGGTGTTGATTATAGAACCTAAAAATATCACTCCTAAAATGTGATTCTTCTGTTTGGAAAGCTTTCTTCAACATGAATTCTGCCAACAGACTAGAATTTCTAAATGGTTGCAAAACGTTAAGCAGCACTTTCTTTTTTTCTCTTCGGTCTTACCACCCTTGGAAAGAAAACTCAGCCCTCAGACCTGGAGTGGACTATTCAAAGCCTTAACTTAGAATTTCTAAATGGTTGCAAAACGTTAAGCAGCACTTTCTTTTTTTCTCTTCGGTCTTACTACCCTTGGAAAGAAAACTCAGCCCTCAGGCCTGGAGTGGACTATTCAAAGCCTTAACTCCCAAGCCACCGCTTAGCAGCTGCTCTGCGGGGTAGTGTGGGGAGAGAGGTGGGGAGCAGGAGCTTGGACTTTTTACTAACCAGCTGCCTGACTCGGGGCTGCAAAACTCAATACCATTCACTTCATCTTCGCATTTCAAAGCAGAGATCTCCTTTGGCTCATGATATGCGTCCTCATTTTCCCAGCTTTGTTTCAAGCCCCATTTCATCTGTTGCTGCTTATACCTCTGCTCAGGTTCATGATAAATGGTGTGTTTCTGTCAATGACTTTTTCATCTATGTCAAGGAAAGGCCCATTAGACAAATCCAATGGGACAAGTTCAGAGAGTTTGTCAGTTCCCGTCACTTTCAGGTCTGGCTGGGTAGGAGCACAGACTCGAAACAGACTTGTCAAGATGCGGAGCTTCTTCTGGAGGAAGTGTCTCTCTCAATGGAGAGAAACAGGTGATGGATGAAAAACATCAGAATGCCAGCGCTTCAGCCTGGCACGCTGAGAACCGACGTGAATAAATTAAGTCAGAGTCTCAATCCCCACAGAGTGGGGGGAGACAATGGTATATATTCAAGAGCATTTGGGGGTGCTCAGTAAGAGCACCAATGAGGAAGACATGATTTCTTATTGATAACTATTTTTAATATTTTCAATTTATCAATAATCAATAAATATTAAGATAAATAAAAGACAATATTTTATGTCTTATCGCACTGAGGAAGTAGAGGAGAACATTTACATCCTCCATTGCCAAGATGAGTAAGCAAACCCCTGACCCCCCAGCCTCCCACACTTGACCTTCCCTCTTGCTGCAGTGAGCAAACCGTCCTGGCTGTAGTCCAAGGCCAGCCCCTCCTCTTGTCCATCGGAGTCTCCCCACCGTCACCTCTCATTCCTAAAGCTGTCCTCTGCCTTCTGCATTATCAGTTCCTCTCTACTTGGTCAACCTTTCAGCTTACAAACATGCCATAATCGCTCCCAAACTCCATATCCCCTTTCAGCTGCCACTCATTTTTCTCCTCCCCTTTTTAGCAAAGTTTCTTTCTCAACCTCCTCCTCCTCCCACTCTCTTGAACAATCTTCAGTAAACAAGAAGCTACTATCAAGGCCACCGATGACCTCCATATAACCAACTTCAATACCCAGTTTCACAGCATTTGCCCTAACTGGTTACTCCACACAATACAATGTCTTTTCTTGCTTATGTGTCCATTATCTGTCCCACCCCCATATTATACTATAAGCAACTCTCATGGGAAAATAGCAGCTTTGCTCTGTTGAGCAAATATCCCCAGTTCCTAGAATACTATGCCTGGCACATGTTAGGTGCTCGATAAATACTTGTTGAAAGAACAGTTCAATAAATCAATTAATCATCATTAGGGGTTGTAACAAGACTGTGGTTCAGCCGGTACCCATGCATTAGTAAAAAGTAAGAATCAAAATTTCTTTGAGATGTATCTGTGTTATTATTTAGCCTAGTATTTCACGATGGTCTAGGAAGTGATGCTGTTTACTGTCAGTAATGGAGCGGTAAGGCAAGAAAAAAGAAGCTGATATTTACCGTCTACTACACAGCAAGTTCAGGACTAGCCACTTTCATGTACATTTTCTCATTTATTCCTCACAACAACCTTTTAAGATAGATGTTATGATCACCCACATTTTTCAGATGAAGAAACTGAGGCAAAAAGAGAGGTTAGATAGCTTGTCCAAGTTCACCCAAACAAGAGTTTGGGATGAATGAGGAAGCCATGTAGTTTTAAAGTTCCTTCAGGGTAGATAGTAAGTACCGTGAATTCATAGAAAATCAAAGGACTGGGCTAATAAAGGTAAATATAAGTCAGTTTCCCAAG
>NW_007732646.1:24647-25940 GCF_000696425.1 Galeopterus variegatus
TGAATTCATAGAAAATCAAAGGACTGGGCTAATAAAGGTAAATATAAGTCAGTTTCCCAAGTAAAATACATATTCATTTTGAACATTTGTGGTGGTATTTTTATTGTCAAAGAACAACCAAAAGCCAGTAAATAAAACAATGGAGCTCAATGTGATTTTATTGTTCCTTTCCAAGCACACCCACCATCGCAAGAGGCTTGTAACCATTATTCATAGGCTACATGTAATTGTAGAGTAGCCATCTGGCTAACAGTACCAGATAAAATGCAGTATGTCCAGTTAAATTTGAATTTCAGATGAAATGCAAATAATGTTTTAGCATAAGTATGTCCCAAATATTGCATGGGACATACTTATTCTAAAAAATATTTACTGCTTATGTGAAATTCAAATTTAGCTGTGCTTATGCATCGTTATTTGCTAAATCTGGCAACCCTACACCTGGCCAAATGTTCTGTCACCCTTCCCATACTTGTCCAGTCACTCTGCCAGACAGGTTTTGTCAAGGAGATAAAGGCAGAAAAGAAAAGAGAAAGGGCAACTTTGAAAAGACATTGAATAGATAAAAGCCAAATGACCTGTCTTGCTTTTTATGAGGGAGGGGCTGGTTTACCTCCAGATCCCTTAGAGCCCCACCCCTTCCTTTCAGGCCTTCTCTCTGTAGCTCAGAAACTGAACAACTGTGGACAAATTTCTTACATTTTTAGCCTCAGTTTCCCTAGCTGCAGAACAGCAGTAGTCTTAGGTGTTAGAAAGAAAACAAGTGATGTAATACAACTGACTTCCAGAGATATGGTGCTTGGTCAAGACCTCTCTGAAGCTTTGAAACAGAAACCCAAATGATGAGAAGAAAGCATCCATGGGAAAAGAAAGAGAAAGAGAGAGAGAGAGAGAGAGAGAAGTGGGGGGGAGAGGGGAGAGAGAAAACTAGAGCTTGTTTCTATACAACTGCAGATAAGATCAAGGAGATGGGGTCCAGATGGAACAATACGTACGAAATGTTTAATGGGGACAGAGGATTCCATACTGACCTGGTTTTTAAAATAAAAATAAAAAGCACCAGATTTTGAGTAAAATAAAATCTTGACAACTGGGGCAAAGGCAAGACTAATCTATAAATCACTCTCCCTGAAGTGGGTTTAAGTGATGACTTGAAACGCAAGCTAAGTGAGGAAGAAAATATAAAGACTGGGTGTACACACAGCTAGCTTGGAGTTATGACCAAATTAAAGTTACAACAAAATTAACCCCATCAACACCTGAGACTGTATATAACAGGCATCTTGAAATAGG
>NW_007732646.1:26789-28545 GCF_000696425.1 Galeopterus variegatus
TATGCGGAAGCCCTATGTGACTGTATTTGGAAATAGGGTGTTTAGGAGGTAATTAAGGTTAAATGAGATCACAAAGGTGAGGTTTAATCCAATAGGATTTATGGCTTTATAAGAGGAGAAAGATCTCTCTCTCCCTCTCTCTCTCTTTCCCTCCCTCCATGCCCACATACCAAGGAAAGGGCATGTGAGCACACCGGCCATCTGCAAGCCAGGAAGAGGACCCTCACCAGAACCTGACCGTGCTGGCACCCCGATCTAAAATATCCAACATCCAGAACTATGAGAAAATAAATTTCTGTTGTTTAAGCCACCCAGTCTACAGTATTTTGTTATGGCAGCTCAGGCTGGCTAAGATGGGTAGTAAGAAATTAAAATCTGTTTAGAGGAGCACCACACACCCACTTTAAGAAACTTATTGTGTGCAGATTCTACAGTTATTTAATATCAAGTAGATTATAGAGCGAGAAAGAGAAATGAAGTCAGTGAGATGAATGGGCAAAAACTACCTAAGATATAATAAACAACCAGGAATGAAGCCTCTTTTCCAGTATTAGGACTAGCCTTAGGTTTATTAAGGCCCCAAACAAAAGAAATTGATCATGGGTGGTCAGACGCTTCCCTTATGGTGAATTAGCAAAGGCTGGCAGGCAGCCCCAGGATAGTATTCAGCGCTAGTTAGAAACATTTGGATTCTAACTTAAAAATTCTGAGACCTCTGATCTATTAATTTATCCATTCTCATTATTCTTTTGCTTGGATTATAAAGAAAAATAATAAGGCACAATCCAGTGAAACTTCTAGTCCCGGATTCCTTTCTTTAAGGCATCCTATTAGGGAATGGGAGGATTTGAGATTTGAAGATGTAGGATTTCCTGCTCACAAGGAGATACAGTTCTGTAGGAGTGCTGCTCAGAAGACCTAAGCAATGCAAAGTTGGGTTTGAAAAGACATTGGGTAAATAACCATTGTAAGATTGAGTGAGTGGATGAATGAATGAATAAATGGGTGGATGGAGTGAACAAATGAATGAGACAGTGATTGCTACAGAGGTTCACAGAAAGCCTGGAGTCCTGAGGGGCCAAACTCTGGCTGTGTTGAAACTATCTGACCACAGGCCTTGACCATCCTCGGACAAACTGACAGCACCCTGTGCCCTTCTCCTTCACTATAAGCACCCAAGAGACATGGACAATATCTTACTTGCTTCTGTTTTCCCAAGAGCCTCCCCTCAGCCTCTGAACTGGAACCTTAACAATCCCATTGACTCTTGGCGAACATTCTCTGTGCTCTGTCCTGTTCCCCCATCATTCATTACTGGGGGCTTAATTGACTAGTTCATTCACTTATTTATTCAACACATATTTATTACGTGCTTACTATATGCCAGGCACTGTTCTACATTCTGGGAAAACATTAGAAAGCAAATGTGCTTCAGCTTCTTCTGCAAAGAGACAGAAAATAACCCAATAAACAAAATATATAGTACATCAGTGGTAAGTGCTATGGAGAAAAGGCAGAACAGGGGATAGAGCAAGGCAGAGTTGGGGTGCAAGGTTTAAAGGTGTGGTCAAAGAAGATTCCCCAGGAAGCTGGCCTTGGAACAAAGATCTGCAGGAATCGCAGGAGTGGTCCATGCAGCTGTCTGGGGAAAGGTGCTCCAACCAGAAGGAACAGCAAAGCTCTGAGGGGAGTGAGCCTGGACTGAAAAGGAAAGCAGTGGACAGAGCACTGAATCACGACAGAGGGAAGGAGGGAG
>NW_007732646.1:28925-45675 GCF_000696425.1 Galeopterus variegatus
CCTGGACTGAAAAGGAAAGCAGTGGACAGAGCACTGAATCACGACAGAGGGAAGGAGGGAGGGAGAAGAATATTGTGTCAGAGGGCCGGCCCCATGGCACACTCGGGAGAGTGCAGCGCTGGGAGCGCAGCACCGCGGGTTCGGATCCTATATAGGGATGGCCGGTGTGCTCACTGGCTGAGTGCGGTGTGGGGAACACCAAGCCAAGGGTTGCAATCCCCTTACCGGTCACAAAAAAGACAAAAAAAAAAAAAAAAGAATATTGTGACAGAGAGAAGAGGGAAAAGAGAGACTTGCGTAGGGCCCTACAGGCTCTGGTAAGGACTTTGACTTTTACTTTGAGCCATTGGGGGGGTGATGTGACCTGACTTAGGTTTTGACCGTATTGCTCTGGCTGCTAGACTGAGACTATGAGAAGTGGGGGTGGCAGAAGGAGGGAAAGTAGCTAGGAGGTATTTTGACCACTTAAGTAAGAGAAGATGGTGGCTTGGACCAGATGTTAGTGGCAGAGGTGGTGAGAAAATCAGATTTTAAACATATTTGGGAAGTGGAGCCTACAGAAGTCGCCGATGGTTTGAACACAGGGTTTGAATGAGGAGACTTCCATTACCCATCACTCCTAGGATCCTCACTGGTGTGGCTACACAGCATCTTCTGCTAGGACACCTCAACTGACCCAACAGCCCAGTTTGAACTGGGATCCCTACAGCACCACCAGTCTCCCCCCCACCCCCATACCATTGTGTTTTGATTTGATGCTCACCCCTTTTCCCAAGCCCAACCCAGACTTCATCCTACAACCCTCCATTTCCACCTTTCCCCATCTGTGCTTAGGTTTCCACAGAATGGAAACCATGAATTTTGAAGGGAGAGAAGATAAAAATGGGTATGAGTGGGGAGAGTGATTCCAAGCCCAGTCACTGTGAAGGGAAAACACTGGACCATGTACAGCAGCACTGAGATGACAACACCAGAGTCAGACACAGAAAATCAGCACCTTTCTAGTTTCTACCCAGTCAGTCCCCGTTTCCAGATTTCAAGACATTTTAGGTAAATGAGATTTATTCAGTTGCCACCTGAGAGCAAGAATAAAGAAGAAATCTAAAGCCACTGGCTCTTGCAAACTGTTAGTCTTAGCTATGGTTGTTTAAACAACAAAGAAAGGAAGAAGGGAGAGTGAAAGAGAAACAACAAAAAAATATTGATTTTTTTTCCCAGTAGTGATTTTTAAAAAAACAGCAGTGGGTTATTACCACATTCTACACTGTTGACCTATCTTTTAAAAAGAATCAAAGCTGTCAATCACCTATATATTACTTTATGATTTAAAGCAGGAATTTTTAAAAGTAACAATTAAAAAGAAATCCTCTTAAGGAAGGAGACTGAAGGCTAACCAAACAATTTTTTAGTATTAAAAAACACACCACATAAGTACTTTTGAACACAATTGGTGCAATAGATCCTGACTTCTTGCTTTTCAGATTCATGATCAGTATTTCCAGACATCTAGAAATGCTGGGGACTGTGTGTGCATGTGTTATTGTTTTAAAGGATCTAATACTGGAGTCCTCACATATGCAAGTTTTCCACTGACTTCAGTTTTACCAGTATGAACCACTAAATCCTCAAAGATTGTGCTGGAGCAATTTGGAGGCATACTTCCAACCTCTGGGTGGAATAAATTATAAGATGTGACCACGTAGTTATTTTCTAGGGCTTGTTGTGTTTTTATTGCTCCCACAAACAAAATGCTAACCATCACAATTGAATAGATTCCTCAAGATCCTAGGGAAGTTTCCCAGGCTGCTTTTTGTATCCTCCGTGGTAGTGTCACAACAGATGTCACTTATTTTAGTAATAGGATGTGAGCAGGAAGTGGAGGACTTGAGGGCCTCACCCTGAAGAGATTTGGTAGAGTGAGCAACATAGTGGAAGAACACCAATTTTAACCCCTTCTTAACCTCTTTATGTGTCTCCTTCTGGGATCTTCCAGGTGCCTAAAGCAGCGGGTACTCCAAAATGCTAGATCCCTTGAACCTATCCACTTTGTCCCTTGCCACGATTGTGGAAATAGTCTTTTCAAACAGCTGCTATGGTGATGGACTGTCCCACCAGATGCTACTCTTCACCTATGTCCCTGACCATTATCTCTCACTTGTTCTTTTCCTGCAGAGACTGAAGTAGCCAGATTCACTGTCAATGAGAGTAGTTGGCACTGCTCCTGTTATTTTGAATTTGTGGGACTGGGGACTTGGAACTCAGAACTCTGAAGCTGCATCTGGACAGCATCTCCATACATGGCCAATGTATCCACTAGCCACAGCAGACATCATGCGTAGGGCCCGTGAAAGAACTAATGTGGTCCTGTCTCCACCTGCCTCCCTACTCCAGCCTTCATTTATGAACAAGAGATAGTACCCCTGATGACCAGGCCCCCTTCCTTCCATTGCACATCATTTGGAAGCTATAGGAGTAGGGTGGCTATAATATCGTGAAATGTGTATTTGGTCTTTGTCATTGTCTCTTGGCATACAACTCCTAAAATCCTTTGCTCTCCAAAGTGATGAGTGTCTTTCATATGTCAGCGAGTTGACTGATGGCTGGCAGCCCTTAGGTAGCTTCAGGATGGGGACTAGTCACAGGAAAGACCAGGGCAGGATTAGAGGGTAGCTCTTTCAGCCTCACTCCCCTAACCTCTCAGGAGGGGAGAGGAGCCAAAGGTCAAATTGATCACCAATGGCCAATGATTTAGTCAATCATGCCTACGTAATGAAGCCTCCATAAAAATTCAAAAGGACTGGGTTCAGAGAGCTTCTGGACGGCTGAACACATGGAGATTCCTACAGGGCAGTGCACACAGGGAGCAAAGGGGCAGAGCTTCCATGCCCCATTTCCCATGCCTTGCCCTGTGCATCTCTTCATCTGTATCCTTCGTAATATGCTTTATAATAAACCAGTAAACATAAGTATATGTTTCCCTGAGTTCTGTGAGCTGTTCTTGCAAATTAATCAAACCCAAGGAGGTGGTTGTAGGAACCCGATTTATAGCCAGTTGGTCAGAAGTTCCAGAGCCCTGAACTTGTGACTGGTGTCTGAAATGGGAACAACCTGGGAGCACTGAACCCTCAGTCTGTGGGATCTGATGCTATCTCCAGGTAGATAGTGTCAGATTTGAACTAGTATCTGCTGCAGAATTGCTTGCTTGCTTGGTTGGTGTAGAGGGGAAAACCCCACACATTTGGTCACAGAAGTCTTCTGTGTTGATTGCTGTTGAGTAACAATATAGGAAAAACACTTCGTTTGTTTATTCCTATGTTTTAAGTGGACCAGTGCTAGCCCTCTCCTTCATTTTTGCCACCATCTGTCTGGCTCTGTTCCTGGCCCTCACTTTACACTGGCTGGTCAGGAACACATGCTGGTGGTCTGCTTTGGTAGTGTCCGCCCCCACACAGCCTTTTCTAGAATCTGTCCCACCCTAAGGCCACTGCACAAGGCCAGTTCTAGGTGTCCATGTTTGTGCCAAAATGAGAATGTGGATAACAGATAACTTGTTCAAACCGAAAGTCTAGTTAGTGTGGCAACAGAATTTAACAGGCTGCATATTTTTTAACATACCTCTGGCTAGGTATTATAACTGAAGCCAGGAGGTACAAGCTTCAGTGAACAAACAGATTTATGAGACACCTTGAACACTTGGGAGACAGCCAACAAAGGTAGATTGAGCAGACAGATCTTTTGGTTTGAAATTACATCTTGATGAGTAGTTTAAGAAAATTATTATTGAATATGTACATAATAGTTACCATAACTTAAGCTGTATCGATACATTGTTTGTATCTGATCTTAAACCTGAGTTTCTGTCTAAGCTTGTTTCTTATGACAAAGATTTCTTACAATACTAAAAAGTTTGTTTTAATAGTTTTAGGAACTCTTGTCTTAGAACATTGAAATTGTAAGTGTTTTTTACAGAAAACTACATACGTTAAAGTTTGTTGCAGAAATTTGTTACTGAACATTGTGGTTTGTCATAGAAAACAGCATATATTGACTATTCTATATTTGTCCTAGGAGATTGATATAAAACACCAGTCTTATGAAAAGTATTTGTTCACTGCTTTAGGTCTAATCTATTCAACTACTATAAAAGGGCTGTGTGCTGTCTCTTAAAATTAAGAACATAGCTAAAGGCATTCTTGCTCATAAAGATTTATTTTACAAGTATAATTAAAGTGGTGATAACAATATATCTTTTAGACATAATGAGAACTAGTTTGCCAATTTAGTTACAAGATTCTAGGGATTCCACTGTTTTCAGTTCAGAAAATGATGTCTTGCATGTTAGTTTTTAAATAAACAAATAGATAAGATAAATAATAAAAAAGAAAATCATTCAAAGGGTAATTTTCATGACAAACTGATTAAGATGAGAATATGGGCATATGGGACTGTGCATAAAAATACCTAGCACTGAAGAGGGCATATATAGGTGCTCAATAAATGTATACTGAATCTGATTTGCCACAGTTGAAGTCCCTTCACGCCAAAGTTAGTCTACTCTTAGAGACAAAGGTAACAGACAAAGGTGAAGACACAAGAGTATCCTCTGGAAAGTTACCTAACCCCACCGCAGGTCTAAAATTCCCCTTTTATCCTTAAGAGGAAGCTGTGACAAGGAAGCCAACAATGTGAGATTTTCTGGGAGAAGAGGAGTGTTGTTTCTGCTTTCTTTTATTTATTTGTTTGTTTGTTTGTTTGTTTTTGGCAGCTGGCTGGTGCAGGGATCCGAACCCTCGACCTCGGTGTTGTGAACACTGCCTCCAACCAACTGAGCTACTGGCTACCCCATTTCTTCTCTCACTCACATCACTTCTCTCTGCACCTTCAGGAGTCTTCCCTGGGTCCTGTTGCCATGAGCCTGGTTTACGATGCTTGTGCTGCCGGTGAACCCTTCCTCTTCTTGCATCACATATTCTCAGTTCACAGGCATTCTCCACAACCCTCTTCCCAAATTTACATACCTGCAGTGTAGACCTAGAGCTGTGCCCAGTTTCCCCCTCAAGGAAGGACTTGATGTGGGGAGTGCAGGTAGGAGACCCCCCCCTCCCCAGCCGTCAGGTGTTTCAGGCTCTGCCTCACCTGCAGCGATGCTCCTCTTTGCCCGGTCTTCCCAGAACAGCCCACAACCCTTGACTAAGGGAGACGCCCACTGGGGGCGATGCTGATGGGCAATATTCACTCCAGCACTCCAGGCCAAGTTGGCCACAGCCTTTTGGGGCTCACATCACAGTTCAGCTTCTTCCCCTGCCCAATTCTGCCTCTTTCTTCCCTTCTCAGGTATTGATCTGATGAGCATCTTGCTCTAGAAACTCCAGCTCAGCATGGGCTCTGGAGAGACAAACCTGGCACAGATGTTTCGTGTTTCAATCTCTTCACTAGATTCCTGCCACATGAGCGACCTGACCAATAAGTCCACGTGCAGAAAGAGGAATGCCTGGAAGTCATCACACTATACCACTGCTCCTCAATACTGTAGCCTTTAGAAGTAGAACCATTTCTGGGCTGGCCAGTGGTGCACTGGAGAGTGCGCTGCTTGGGAGCGCGGCGGCACTCCCACCAAGGGTTCGGATCCCATGTGGAAACCGGTTCCCGCTCACTGGTTGAGCGAGGTGCAGGCACAACACCGAGGGTTGCGATCCTGTTACCGGTCAGTAAAAAAGACAAAAAAGGAAAAAAAAAAAAAAAGAAGTAGAACCATTTCTTCAAATAAGACCTTTGGTGAAGCCATAAAGCAGAATAAAGTAGTGCAGCTCCCTTGAAGCTTCTGTGGCAGGCCACAGAGTCCTAGAGAGATGAAAATCAATGGACCGAATAGATCAGTGGTTCTCAACCCACACCAGGCATCACAATCCCCTGGGGACATCTGAGAAATACAACAGTCTGGGCCTCACCCTATTGATTTGGTTTCAACATGGTAAAAGTTCTCCAGCTGAATCTTATAGACATCTTGGATTGAGAGCCACTGAACTCATGAGCTCTAAGGCCCTTCCACCCTCTACAGTTCTCTGGTTCCCTTATAACACAGGACTGCCCTTTCTCCACTACCATGTGAACATTTAAAGCAGGGTCTCCGCCATTCAAGGCTAGAGAACCAACTCTGGCCTTTACATTAACAAAGGGATTTATTTTTTAATTACTCATATAATACCACTGGCTGTATTCTCTTCTAAAAATCAAATAAAATTACGTATGTGCCAAAGTCCTCTTTGATCCCCGCCACCCCAGTATTAAAGGATTCTCCTAACGTTCCTGGATCCCATTTCTCCTCTGCTGCCAAAGCTCCTCCACAAAATTCCCAAAAAGCTAATTATATGGGTCTTCTAACTGTGCGGAGATCCCACACTAGCCTTACCTGGGCTTCCCAGGGGCAAGTTCTACAGGAGACTTCAGTAGGACTCCTGGCTTTGTTATCAAAACCCCTATTTTAAAAAGTCACACTGCACAGGTTCCCTTCCACCCTCTTGAAGCTGGTGACAGACACACAGCATACCCTTCACATTTGGTTGTTCTGACTTTTATGGCTTCATTTCCTACATCTTACCAGTAGAGGAAATGCAAAGATTTAGGCAATTCTCAAATATGTATGTTGGTCCTCTAATTTATTCTGTCTAGCCCCAAACTACCTGAAAATTAATATAATTGAATTTTCTCTAGTTATTGTAAAAGGACATCTATTTTTTAGAATGTGGTTGGTTCTCTTAATAGGTGTCCTTTTGAATGCTTGCTTTTAAGTGGTTTCTTTGTTTGTTTTGTTAAAGTTGACAGCTAGTGTTCAAGCAGTTTGCACAATGTTTGGGATTATTCATGGTCAGCTGGTTCTCAAGGACCCTTCAACTCTTGGTCAACAGTTCCATTTAGTGTTTGGAAAACAGAAGCTCCTGATCAACGCTTTTGCTAAGGGCCCCTCTCTTAGGAAACTTGGAAATACCCAATGATCTGATCTCCAGTTTGATTGTCCAACTGATGCCAGCAGAATTGTGATAGTAAAGTTAAATGACCTCCATTCTAAAGAGCCAACATATGCCAATACCTAATATCCTTCCCAGAGATAACCCAGAGAGATATATGCCCTTATGTACATGTTCTTAAAGAATATGTGGTATTATAATACAGCCATTATGGAAAACAGTACAGAAGTTTCTCAAAAAATTGAAAATACAATTACCATATGTTTCAGCAATACCACTACTGGGTATATGTCCAAAGGAAATGAAGTCAGTATGTCAAAGAGATATCTGCACTCCCATGTTTAGTGCAGCACAATTTGCAATAGCCAAGATATGGAATCAACCTAAGTGTCCAACAGCAAATGAATGGATTTTTTAAAAAAAAAATGGTATGTATACACAGTGGAATACTACTTGGCCATTAAAAAGAATAAATTCCTGTCATTTGCAGCAACATGGATGAACTTGGAGGTTATTGTGTTAAGTGAAATAAGCCAGGCTTGGAAAGACAAATACCACATGATCTCACTCATATGTGGAATATTTTTTTTAAATGTTGATATTATAGAGACAGAGAGTAGAACAGAGATGGGAACAGGGAAGGAAAACAGGGAGAAGTTGGCCAGCAGGTACAAAATTACAATTAGATAGGAGGAATAAGTTCTGGTGTTCTATTGCCCAGTAGGGTGACTGTGGTTATCAGTTAAGTTTCATGTATTACCTGATAGCTAGAGGAAGGGCTTTTGAGTGTTTGTACCACAAAGAAATGATAACTGCATGAGGTTACATTAACTATCCTGACCTGAGCATTATGCAACACATATGTATCAAAACATCAGACTGTACCCCATAAGCATAAGCATGTACAATTACAATGTGTCTATTAAAATAAACTTTTTAAGATGTAGTATTATTTTGTGGGTACTCCATAAATGCTTTAATGATATATATATATATATATATATATATATATATCATGTAGCAATTTGCACTCAACAATATATTACTATCTGATTCATTTTCTAAATACTTATTGACATATAGTATATACTAAGAGAAGAGCATAAATCATAAGTGCCCAGCTCAAAGAACTTTCACAAGGCGAACATTCTCCCAGTAACCAGCACCAAAAAAATCCCCCCTCATGTTCTCTCCACGTTCCAAGCCCCCAATCACTATCTTGGCTTTGATCATCATATATTTGTTTTGCCTGTTTGTGTACTTTTATGTAAATGGAATTGTAGAGTGTACACTCCTTTGTGTATACTTTATATCTTTCAAACTTACCCTTGGAAGATTCACCCATGTTTTGAATGTAGCAATAGTATTTATTATTATTATTATTAACTGAATATAACAAAAATTATCCATTTCTACTACTGATGGACATTTGGTTGTTTGAAGAGCATGCTATCATGAATACATTGCTGTGCACACTCTTGCATATATCTTTTGGTGCATGTATGCAAGCATTTCTGTTGAGTATATGTAGAATTGCTAGGTGACGAGATATGCATATATTCAGCTTGGTAGATACTGCCAAACATTTTTCTAAAATGATTGCACCAATTTACGTTCAGAAGTGTATGTGAGTTCCAGTTGCTCCACATCGTCTCTGACACCTGGTATTTTTTGTCATCTTTTTATTTATTTATTTATTTTTTATTTTAACCATTCTGGTAGATAAGTAGTAGTATCTTATTATGGTTTTAATATATATTTTTCCTCACTATCAGTAAGGTTTAAGCACTTTTTAATAAGTTGGTTGGACAGTTGGGTGTCCTCTTTTGTAATAACTCATTCAAGTCTTCTTTTTTTGTCCTATGTTAAAGCTTCAATAAATTAAGACAATGTGGTATTGGCATAAAAATAGACAAATAGATCAATGGAAAAGAATATAAATCCCACAGATATATGGTTACTTGATTTGTGGTAAAGCTAAAAATGATAAACAGTGGGGAAAATATATCTTTATGGTTAATCATGCTAGGTCAAAAGGACACTCATATGGAAAAAAATACATTTTAGCCCCTATTTCATACCATACTCAAAAATAAATTATAGGCGTACTGTAGATTTCAATGTGAAAAGTAAAATAATAACATTTTTTAAAGAAAACAAAGGATAATATCTTAATGACCATGGGAGGGAAAAGATTTCATAAACAGGATACAAAAGCTCTACGAGTAAAGTAAAACAAATGATAAAATGTGGGACTTTAAGAATTTCAGTTTTATCAAAAGGCACCATTAAGAGAGTGAAAAGGCAAGCCACAAACGATATTCACAATACATATATTTAAGGTAAGACTCATATCCAAAATAAATTCTTTTAACTGCTGCATATTATTCCATAGTATGTACGCATCATAGTTCATTTGTTTCTCTCCTAGTGATGATCATTTACTGTTTCTAGTTGTCGACTATCTAAAACAATACAGCAATGAATACATTTCTACGTCTTTGAGTGTTTTTCTAATGAATTGCCCAGAAGTGGATTGCTGAGTCATGAGATAAAGCAGAGAGTTTCAAACCACAGAGGCCAATGGGAAGATACTTTCTCCCAGATATCTTGCCAATCTCACTCAGAAACTGTCTTCATCTCTTTGCCTGGGCCCTGCCCATGTTTACTCCTTTGGAGACCTTAGCATAATTGAACTGGAGTCCACAGGCTTGAGGAGAAGGCTTAAGAATTTTGATGAGGGGGAATAAAAAGACATAAGAACATGTTTAGATAAGAGAGCTCTCTCATATTCTCAGCTTCTCGGCTTTCTAAAAGAAACTGTATTTATGGCATCGTTATTGACTTGAGCAGTATATCTCGTATGTTGATAATAGGCAAGTGTCCTGGGGTCTTTGGAAATAAGGAATTTATCAAGCACAAGCCTCAATTAACTGATTAAGTTTTTTTATTACTGAAGAGAGATCAGACCTCTCTGCATTTTCAAACTTAGTTACTGAAGGTATTTTTCATATATATATTAACCTACTTTCCTACTTTGGTGAGTATAATATCCTGTACCTAGCTGATTATTTATTTACAGGTTTAAAATCTTAAGATTCTCAGGGCCATAATTTGAACATCAATCTCATCATACATGACATTACTATAGACAGTGTCCCTGGCACATTTTGTCTTAGAGTAGGCTATAAACTTCTTAAAGGCAAGGACTAACTCAGATTCTGATTCTGTTGGGTATAAGGTTTGTGATCTTCAGTGAGTGTCTAACTCTCAGTTTTACCATTTATAAACAGGAAGAGACAGCCTAGCTCTCAGATGGTTGGAAGAATACAAGTTTCTAGTATATAGTTCCTGGAACATAGTAGAACTCAGTGAATGTTCCTTTCTCTCCTCCTCAATATTTTTTTCCTGAATCAAAGTTAAGTGAGTGTAGGAGGTGAGAATAAACTTGTTCTGATATCAGGGCATAAAAGAAAAAAATCAAGCCTAACAAGATATTTTGCCTTATGAATTACATCTCTCATCTGAGAGTGGAGTGACACAGAGAATTCAGTATACTGAGATTTCTAATTATTCAGTTCCCATTAGTAATTGGGCAAACCTTCAGGCAGGCAACTTGACAACATGCATCACATTTCTTTTGCCCCTGTAATCCCACTGTAGTAAATTTCTCAAGTAAATAATTGAGAATGAACAAGAATAAATGAGCAAGGATATTCACTGAAAGGTTGTTTATAGTATTAAAATATCAGAAACAACATAAATGCTCATCAATAAGAGATTGGTAAAACACTTTTTGAATCATCCATACAACAAAATATTATGAAACCATTAGAAATTACAGTATGGCTCCTTATTTATAGATTTATATGGCAACAAAATATTAAGTGAATAAAGCAGGTTAAAAAACAGCATATATTTAATGCTGTATTTCTTTTTTGCCAAAACCATATGTATCTGTATGTATGCATTCACAAGGAAAAAGTCCTGAAAAATACATATTAACATGCTCATGTTTATTTCCAAGTGGTAGGGTTATGGATGATTTTCTCTACTTTTTTAATACCTTTCTGTTTTGCCCTAATTATTTTACAATAAGCATGTATTATTTCTGTAATCAAAAAATAGAAAACCTACTTTTATTTTGAAAATTAGAAAAATTTTTCGGCAAAATGCTAACTGTAAAGTTAGGAGGAATAACTTCTTGTGTTCTATTGCACGGTAGGGTGACTATGGTTAACAATAATGTATTATATATTTTAAAACATCTAGAAGAGAAGATTTTGAATATTTTCACGACAAAGAAATAACAAGTGTTTGAGGTGATGCATATGCCAATTACCCTGATTTGGTCATTACACAATGTATATAAGTATCAAAACATCACAGTGTACCCCATAATGTGTGCCAAGTAAAAACAAAAAATAAAATGAAATAGTTTTTTTTTTTTTAAAAAAGAAAAAGTGCCAACTGATAATTCTGTTCTAGGAAATCCTGAAAAACTCAACTCTCTGTGGGCCTTGCCTCATTCATCCTCAACCAGAAGGGAAAAGTCTAATTACTGCTGTTTATAGCTCAAAAGCAGGATTTCTCACACTCAGCACTATTGACATGTTGGGTTGGATAGTTCTTTATTGTGGGGGATTGTCCCATGCATTGTAAGATGTTTAATAGCATCCTCTGCTTCTACCCACTAGATGCCAGTAACACACACCACTTCTCCCCCCGAGTTATGACACCCCAAAATGTCTCGACATTGCAAATGTCCCTTGGAGTGTCAAACTGCCCCCAGTTGAGAACCACCGGTCTAAGGAAACTGAAGGCCTGGAATTAAACCCCATGTTTACCACTCATGGGGTGATTCAACCTCTCTGTGTTGCATTTCTTCATCAACAGAATGAATATATCATCTTAAAGATATCTTTTGGTTCTGAAATCTAGCATTTTATGGGTTTGCAGAAAATCAACGGAGCCAATGGGAAAGTGGTTGGTCTAGAGTCAGAAGTACAGACAGAAATGTAGCTAGGTCTCCTGATTACAACCCTGTACTTATTCATTCATTCGTGTGGCAAATATTATATTAAGTATCTACTATACCCCAGGCACTGTTACAGGCACTGGGAAACAGTACTAAAAAAGGGGGTGATTCTTGTTTTCATAGAGCTTGCCTTCTTTTGAAAGAAAACAAACCATAATTGTGTATATTAATAAATAAAAGTATTTTAGGTAGTGGCAATCGACATAAAGTAGGTAACATGAAATGAATACCCACTAGAATGATGTTGGGGAAAGGAAGCCCCCCAGAGGAGCTGATACTTGAACTAAGATCTGAATGATAATGACAACAGAGCCAAGCAAAGATCAATGACAAGATTGTCCCAGGCAGAGGGAATTGAATTCCATAAGCAATAAGATGGAGGCGAGCTTGGAACTGTATTAATGATAGCATAATAGCGATATGTACATGATAGAGGGGGACCAAAGGAAACAGTGTCAACTTATATTATTAATAGCATGGGGAAAAGGTAAATGGAAAAATAATCTCTGGTTTTTCCATTGCAGAGTGATTATGGTGGAAATTAGATCCAGAAAAAGCCCTCACATCACGGCCTTCTTCTGTAATGCAATTGAAAAATAGTGTTTGGGGAAATTCTGGAAACAAATGCCCCCCAAACTCATCAATGCCTTTCTATCACCATTTAGCACTGGGGGGCAGAGGGGGAGGGGAGGGTGCCAGGAAGATGTCTACTGAATTGCTAAAGCAATAAATTGAGAAGATAATCTTTTTCATGGTTGGTATGCTCAGGGGGAATGGGTCCAGCAGATAGAACGATAACTAGATTTAGTTGACAATTTGCTTTGAGTAAAATGTCGAGCTTGTAAATAATTTAAAAATAGCCTGTCATTCAATTGCAGCGTGTCCTTTAAGAAATTTTAATCAATGCAAAACACATTTCTCTAACACAAGCTTCTAACCCCTGTGAAACCAGCTATCGGTCTAAACAAAAAGCTTTGACATAGTCAGAACTGTGTGTGCAAGAGGTTACTAAGGAGAGTGAATCAAGCTACAACCCCAAAATCAAATATTATGACAATATTCTGCAACCCAAGAATTAGCTATTGCGACAATATGTGATGTGGAAACACACAACTCATTTAGCTCTTTTTGCTCAAGGGCACTGAGAAGCTGAGGTTTCAATCGACTCATCAGAAACAATCAACATGCACATAAACTCTGCACATTTTGGCTGCAAATGGATTATTTGGTATCTTTGCCAAAAGCTCAGCAATACAGAGAAAGAGAAAGGGAGGGAAATGGGGAGAATAAAGATGTACAACTCTCTGAATTTAGGTTCTAGTGTCACCTTGAGAAGATGAATTCCAGCATAAAGAAGCACACCACAAGATTTGTGGGTGGGGGATCGTTCCTGACTCCCGCAGCTATTGCTAACCTAAGCTAAAGCCCCTTTCTACCCCGGTATTCATGTCAAAGTGGGGGAAAATAGTGATCATTCTAAAGGTGAGATGAGCAGTTTGTCACCTTTCCCAGGGTCCCTGCGTTCCCCTGGGTGCTACAGGATGCAGAGGAAGTGGCTTCTGTTCCTTTGTGCTTCTCCAGCCCTACCCAAGCCCACACTACTGGGGCACGCAGCCGAGTGGCATCATCTGACTCAGCTAATATTTTCCAGTAGAACTTTTTATCAAAGGAAAGCAGTCATTGTCCAACCCACAGCACTAGGAGGTGCAGCAACAAAACCCCAAGGGCAATAGAACGTTCTTTTCCTTTAGGATGAAACTCCTGGAGAAGATGTTTTGGTTTGTTTCCTGCTTGAATCTTGACAATTCCTTTTTTGTTGTTGTTTGTTTTCTTTCTTTCTCTTTCCAACATTGACATAGATTGTAAAGACATCGCCCTAAATTGCCAGCATGGTAGCTCTGGTTTGGGAAATAAACCAACCTAATTAGAGAGTAAGAACACCCTCGAGCATTTAACTGAAGTTAGCATCTTAGATGTTTGCTTTTAATGAATTGATTATCATCGATTATCAATGCATATATGTATTGATTTCATCCTTTAAATCTTAGATGCTAAATAATTTTCAAAACTGTTAATCCTGGGTAGATTTAAAGATAATAGATAATGATGTATTATTCATAAATGTTGTATGGCAGGATATCCATTGTACAACAGTTAATCTCTAGCAATATCATTTCCATATTCATTTGTTATTATTTTATCTAAACCAGATTGTCAGAAATCCTAGGAATGTAATTTTTAACATCCACTCTAATAACAAACTATCAGTTCCTCCTCTAGTTCAACGCAGCCATGGAGACTGCATGAAGATGTTGCTTCTCTCCTTTCACCCTGGCCCAATTTACACATAAGCAAACTCACAAAGATGTGTGTGCACGCTGCGTGCCTCTGTTATTGACTGTTGAATGGTTTCCAGCCTGTCTTTGTCCCAAGGTCAATCAGACTCAAGTTGCACTTTTTTTTTCTTCATGCAGGAAGATTTCTTCATTGGTAAGCTTATTTAAATTCCTTTACAGATATTGAACCAAATCTGCTCAGGCTGCAGCCTCCTGAGACCTTTCACTCAGGGCTAAATATAAATAAATACCCATATAAGACAGCTTTTGATGAAACATTAAAGATCACTCTGGTTATTTGGCTTCTAGATTCTCTATTTTCTCTATGAAAAACGCATGGCAGTAAAAAGAACCTTATCCACGTAAGGAAATAGATTTGTAAATTGCTGCCTGTGGACCTCCTGGGACTTAATGGCACAGGGCAAAGAAGAAACTGATCTTGGCAAAGGAAACAAGATAAATAAAATTAGCCACCAAATCAGCTCCCTTAAAATACCAGCTGTTAACTCCCTCCAACATGTATGAATTTGGGAGCATGTTACCGTCACCATTGTGTCTCATCCGGGATCAAGTAGCATTGCTTTTTTCTATTGAGAAAGGGTCCCCAATTCCCCACACAGGAAAGCTAAAGCAAATTTAGCTTCTGCTTTTTTCCTTTTACCCTCTCTCCCTCATCATGTGTACAAGAAAGAAACCAATCCAGGTCGACTAATAGTTGTTACTATAATGATTATACTTATAGTTTAAACTATTCACCCAGTAGTTTCTTCAAAGAATGAGGCTGCTGGTTTTAGGAAGTGAATTTGCTGATGGAGATGGGGGATCAGGCTGGATAAGCAGAAATAAGACGAGAGCAGGAATGCTGCAAACTTGGGGCGGGGGAGGGAGGGTTGCTTATCACTCTCCCGTAGCTTTCCAGTGGGATCTGGCCTCTGCAGCTTCAGGAAAGGCTGGTGCTTCTTGACTGCGGGGCTGAAACTGTGAAGCACAGCTCCATTTGCAGGTGGAGATGGGAAACGCACAGTAACAATTTAAGATGCTAACCTTAGCCAGGCCCTTTGCAAATTGCTTTGTAAGTGTTATTTGAATGCTCAGAAGAACCTCTCGAGATGGGTGATATTATGTCCCCATTGTAAAAATGAGCAAACCAAGTAGTTAAATAGTGTTTCCACCCTCCTGTGTTGGGAAGAAGCACCATACAGCACTGTAAGCAGTACGAGGCACCCTGCTCCTGCTGGGATGTGAGGGTGGCAGCAAACCACAGTTACACACAGGGGCCAGTCATGCATGCCCAAGCTGAAAGTGTGTGCTTCTAGCTGTACATGGAGTCTTTGACCTTGTGCAAATACCCCAAGCACGGCTGGGCACGTTGTCCAGGGAGAATCAGTTGGAATTGCTAGGTAGGAATCACATGGATCACTTAGGGAGAAAACAGCATGACAAGTACTACAAAGGCCTTCTCCTTGCACCCCCACATATGCCTTTTTGAATCCAGAGAGAAGAATCTAAATGGGGTCAAACACAGATTAGCTATTTTACTCTTAATTTGCACCTAACTACATTTTTTGGCTGGAGGCCAGGGGAAAATCCTATCACACTTCATAGGAGCAAAACCTTCAAGCTTTTCTCTCATGATGCTGTTTCTTCTGAAAAATCTTACAAAACTGAGTCAATAGTTGGCACATGAAGACCATGTGCTGGCTCATTAAAATAGTAATACTTTTGTTATTGTTATTTTTTTTAATGCATGATGCTTTTCCACTGTGTCTGGGTAAGAACTCTGTATAATCCATAGAAAACTACAGTCTTTACCCAAAGAAGTTTCCACTCCCCAAAAGACAAAATATCAGAATACAAACAAGCAAAATCCACATTCCACAAACTGAATAAAAGACCTGCAGTGAGTGAGCCAGAAGGGTTGGCACAATTCAGACTAGGGAAAAACAAATCTACTTGTCATTCAACTGTAATATAAATTACAGTGCTTTACTCTCATAATGAGCTTTCCAGTGATATTTTGTTTGATCTTCACAAGGCAATGATGAATATGTTGTCATCCCCATTTCCAGAATCAAGTTGGCTAAGTGACTTGTCCAAGGTCTTGATCTACAGTGAAGAGAACTCAGGTTGCACATGATTGGTTATTTGACTAATCCAGGAAAATGGAAATCATCATGATTTTTCTGCCTGAGTTTTTAGCACAAGAGCTAGTCACTGACACAAATAAAAACACACATTCACAAATGGCCTTTACCTTTGACTCTATCTGGGTCCAGGTGGAAGGAAGTTGTGAGTCCACGTGCCTGACTCCTCCAAACACATTTTTGGTTTCTCATAAGAGTGGGGGGTGAGGACAGGTTGGTGAGAGAATCTCTGGAAGGGCTTTTGAAGAAAAGCAGGGGAGACCATTT
>NW_007732646.1:46008-49476 GCF_000696425.1 Galeopterus variegatus
AGGACAGGTTGGTGAGAGAATCTCTGGAAGGGCTTTTGAAGAAAAGCAGGGGAGACCATTTACCTCTCCCCCACCCCCAGAGTGGAGGTGTCTGTGTCTCCTTGATGGGTCTCCTTTCCTCACTAAATTATCATGCTAGGCACGGGGTAACACCACAGAAGGGTTTTCCATAAATTTGAGTTTAAGGAGGATAATATTCGACGTTAAATTGTTAAATTAAATCATTCTTTACAAGACATTTTTACAATTTCGAGCCATTTTCCCAACTAGAGCTGCACAGTAAATTAATTACTGCATTAGCAGTTCATTGGTGACTCTTGTAAACAATGTTTTTACTCAAAACAAATACATATAACTATGCTCCAAATGTTTGTTCACATATTTTAAATCCATTAAAATGTACTTGTAATTTTAGTGGAAGAGTATTCTAGGTAATTTCCTTGCTTGCCTCGTTTTATCCTGGAAAGAGTTATGTTCATTTTCCATTGGGGTAGAGAGCAATTTATCACAGTTGCTTATAAGGTGCTGGCTAACATAATTGAGGACTTTTTAGAAGTTGAACTGGGTCAGGGAAGTTTACTTATTAATCCAGTAAAAACAACTTTAATACTTTGGTTTATATATATACTAAGAAGAAAGATGAACCATCTCTCATCCCTAATGGCTGAAAATATGAAAGGTAAAAATCCCATGGCAGATAAACATACAACAAAAATCACATATATTATATCTAGTTATACTTGTTCCCAAAGCATTTCTCTTCACTTCTGTAAATAAATGGTTAGTTTTATAAAATAATGTGTAATGAGGAGAATATACTTTAGCAAGATGTTTCCAACTAAGGTAGATAAGAAGTATAATTTGGGTAAAAATGTTCCCTATATCACCCACATAAAAGTATGCTATGCTCAAATTCTATATGAATATTCTGTATTGGTTTTATATGCAGTTTAACTAAAGTCACAAGCCATCAAAATATCCGTGCATATGGAGGGTGATTTTGTAAGAAGCATATTTACATGTCTTATACTTGTGGAAACCATTTTCTCCAAACCCAAACTTGGCATAACTCATTTAATAAGCACAAGTATAGTCACAGAACAATGGGTATATTTGAAATTAGAATATTTGAAATCAGGACTGAGCTCGAAAATCGGTGCTCCCTAGCTGCTATATCTCTGAATGTATGCACACGTATTTATGTGGCACCCTGTATACCCTGTGTATGCAGGGCAGAGGCACAACAGAAGAGGGCTAAAGTCCAAAGCAAAAAATCATCCAAATGTCCATCGATAGTGAAATAAGTGAATAAATTGTGCTATAAACACACAATGGACTACTAAGCAGCAATGACAGGTCATGAGCTATTACTATTCTTACAACACGGATGAATGTCACAACCTTAATGTTGAGCAAAAGAAGCCAGACATGCAAGGAACATAATGCAGTGTTTTGTTTCTGTAAGATTTCAAAAAAATCCAAAAATAATCCATGGGGTTGGAAGTCAGAATAGTGGTAACCTTTGGGAAGAGAGGTAGTGAACAGGAGGGGCCACAAGAGGTCTTCTGGGGTCCTGATATCTTCTATTTCTTCATCTATAGGCCACTTACAGAGTCTGGTTTCACTTTCTCAAAATTCATCTAGCTCTACACTTATGATACATGCAATTTCTATATGCAAATTATACTCCAATAAAAAGCTTGCTTAAAAAGTAAAAATAAAAAAGACTGCTAAGATAACTCGCTCCCTTCCAAGCATTAGTGACCCAAAGTGCTATCTGGAGTTTCAGCTCTCCTTCACGCCCTCCGCAAGGCAGCAGAGCCCTTGGTATTTTTCAGAGATCCAAAGGAATGGACACTCACAAGCATAAGACAAACTTTCATCTTCCCAGTCTAAGAGAAGGGGAAAGCCTATGGCTTCTATGAGCTGAATATCCCCTAGTGAGTGTTTATTCAGCTTAGCCATCGCCTGGTCTGGCAGAGCTGGGATTTCCTCAGAGCATCTGTCTATGGTTCTAGTTAGACCAAGTATCCACCCAAGGCGTAGACAGCCTCACTCTCTGAAAGAGACCGTGTTGGCTTTTGACAAAACAACCTGGTGGGGAAAGAATGAATTCTGCAAACTACCTCTGAGCATCACCCAGATTAGAGAGGATGTTGTAAAAGTAATTATTACAGTTCTCCTGCCAAACTTTTTTTTGAAAAAGGAGCATTTTATTTGGGCTGAACTTTCTTCAAGAAATGCACCAAAGCTGGTGCATCCTGGCATGACTCCCCTTGGGGAACACGGGCTCCACCGTCCTCATCCAGACCATTGCTCTGCTTGGAGCCTAGAACCTCCTCAGCAGGCAAGATGGGAAAGCTCACAAATTGGGAAACAAAGCTCGGTGCTGAAATTGGAACAGGGCGGGGGGAGGCAAATGCCAACATAAATATTGACAACCAGAAAAGGCAGTGTATAAATACCCTGTTATCCAGCAGGAACAAGAGGGAGAACTCAACATCATTCCCAACTGTGGCTCTGCTGTCCCTTTATAACCTTATGTAAATCATCTTACCTTCCTGGGAAATAAGTATATAATACTTTCTCCAAGTAGAGGCAAGGGAGGTTGATGATTGTGAGGGAAGGCAGGATTCTCCACCCCTGTGGGCATGTGTCCAAGCTGCCCTGATGAGAAACATCTTTATCAAGCCTCACCCCATTCACCATAATCATGACCCTCTGGTCTCTGGGAAGAATGCACTGGATCTATAATCTTTAGTCCTTCTTCTAACCCTATCGCTTACTTGCAACATCATCTTCAGCTAATCATTTAACCTCTCTGGGCTGCAAATACTTTGCCGACTGATGGCCCTTATCATCCTTCAAATACTCAGAGGAGCAGGAAAAGGATGGCTGTATATTGAGCACTCATAAGCTTAAATGACTCTGAATGGGAAGTCCAGCCTTGCTTGCTGGGCCCTCCCTCCCCATCTCCATGGATAAGCCCTGCTCTGCTCAGCAGTGGTGATCAGGTCCTGCCTTCTGCAAGAGATGGGGTGGGGCATATAAACCCCTGGAGTCAAGGAGAAGGTGGATCATTCTTAACACGCTTTTGTTTTGAATTAGTGGCCTCTAGCTCCTCCCAGGTTCCTTCTGGGGTTTTTGACCATCTGGTAATTTTCTTTCCTTGATTTAAAAAGAGACTTAAAAAATTCCCAATTAGATAAATCCAGCTTTTGAAGAAGTGATCAGTGCTAAACCATGATAAAGATAAATTTTACTATGTATTGTTATTGTTTTGATGGGGGGGTGGTGAGAAAAGACAGTTATGGACATTGGCAATTTAGAAAGAAAAACATACTTCACATTATACCATTAGAAGTTAGGGCTGGCCAGTTAGTTCAGGTGGTTAGAGTGTGGTGTTAAAACACCAAGGTCAAGGGTTTGGATCCCCGTACCTGCCAGCTTCCGAAAAAAAGAGGGGGG
>NW_007732646.1:50029-61657 GCF_000696425.1 Galeopterus variegatus
GGGGGGAAAAAAAAGAGGGAGATAAAGTGTTAGAAGTTAGAGCTCACAGAAAGCCAATGAAAAAATAAAGTGAAAGCATTGCCAAGGTTATAATTAAAACAAAAGGGAAAGCACAATTAGATTTCACCCCAAAAGAGTCATTTACATTCACATTTTAGGGAACACATCCATGGTGAAAGTGAGCTACACCTGTAGATTGAGCCCCTCTAGCACTTCCAGCAATGCCAACACGGTCTTGAGAAAACGAATGCTTCTCTTAGTCAAGCATGTAATCACATATTTCCAGATGAGAGGCACAAAAAATGATTAAAGGTTTGGGAAATTGGATCTATATAGAAAGGCTAATGGAACTGCTTCCTATATGCAGGAGAAGAAAAGACTGGCAGGAGGAGAGGGCGCTCAGCCGCCCTGTGTGTGGAGGAATGCGTGCAACCAGTGATTCTGAGAATTAACTGAAGGCACAAGTGAGGTCATTAAAGAACAGCCACATATACTTCACTTACATTTGAACAAGACTTTAAGATACTTGGGTTTTTAAGCTAGAGGGATCTCAGAAT
Source organism: Galeopterus variegatus (assembly GCF_000696425.1). NCBI lineage: Eukaryota > Metazoa > Chordata > Mammalia > Dermoptera > Cynocephalidae > Galeopterus > Galeopterus variegatus. The sequence goes on from NW_007732646.1 coordinate 50,587, forward strand.
CCTTGAATCATTTCTAATATAAGAGAAGTCTTGGAGTCTGCCTGGGAACTTTGGAACACAATTACCTTTAGCTTCCTTTCTGGATTGGTTTGACTTGCAGCAGAAAGAAGGTCTGAGGGACTTTGGGGGTATCTCTCAGAATCATAGTTTTGTGACCTTGACAACCATCAAGCTCCACCATATGTCTGTAGTCTGAGCGGAAACAACAGCCACCCTCAGCAGCTTCCTCAATCACCATTCAAACATTGTCACAGATCTACATCACTTTTCCCAAACTGCAAGGCTGCCTGGAAGCCATCACCCCCATAAAATAAGTTCCTTAGTGTGACTTTCCTGTTTCTGTAAATGATATCACCATTGTTTGGTCACTCAGGCATGACACCTCGGAGTCATTTTAGACTCATCTGTCTCCCTCGTTCCTCACTGCCAATCTGTCAGCAATGCCTGTTGAGTCTTCCTTCTGCCTTTCTTACCTCCTACCCATTCCCAGGACAAACATTGTAGTTCAGGCAGTCATTAACGTATCAATACAAAAACTACTGAGACTGTCTAATTCCTGTCTCCTAAATTCAAGCTCTTGCTCAGTGTTTCTCAAAGGGTGATCTCAAGAGTGGACGCAGTGACCACCTCCAATAAAATCTCCAAGGGAGCTGGTTAAAAATGCAGAGTTTCTGGCCTCTAGACTTCTGTCTCAGAATATCTGGTGTTGGCATTCAGGGATCTGAATTTTTAACAAGCTCCTCCATGTTTTAAAGTTTTAAAAACCCCTTTCTACCAATTCAATCCACTTGGAGATTATACAATTATTTATCCAACAACACATGCCCAGAACAATTCCTGTCTATCAAGCTGTCCTATACACTAAAAAGTCTCAAGTGTGTNTTAAAGGTTTGGGAAATTGGATCTATATAGAAAGGCTAATGGAACTGCTTCCTATATGCAGGAGAAGAAAAGACTGGCAGGAGGAGAGGGCGCTCAGCCGCCCTGTGTGTGGAGGAATGCGTGCAACCAGTGATTCTGAGAATTAACTGAAGGCACAAGTGAGGTCATTAAAGAACAGCCACATATACTTCACTTACATTTGAACAAGACTTTAAGATACTTGGGTTTTTAAGCTAGAGGGATCTCAGAATCCTTGAATCATTTCTAATATAAGAGAAGTCTTGGAGTCTGCCTGGGAACTTTGGAACACAATTACCTTTAGCTTCCTTTCTGGATTGGTTTGACTTGCAGCAGAAAGAAGGTCTGAGGGACTTTGGGGGTATCTCTCAGAATCATAGTTTTGTGAACTTGACAATCATCAAGCTCCACCATATGGCTGTAGTCTGAGCAGAAACAACAGCCACCCTCAGCAGCTTCCTCAATCACCATTCAAACATTGTCACAGATCTACATCACTTTTCCCAAACTGCAAGGCTGCCTGGAAGCCATCACCCCCATAAAATAAGTTCCTTAGTGTGACTTTCCTGTTTCTGTAAATGATATCACCATTGTTTGGTCACTCAGGCATGACACCTCGGAGTCATTTTAGACTCATCTGTCTCCCTCGTTCCTCACTGCCAATCTGTCAGCAATGCCTGTTGAGTCTTCCTTCTGCCTTTCTTACCTCCTACCCATTCCCAGGACAAACATTGTAGTTCAGGCAGTCATTAACGTATCAATACAAAAACTACTGAGACTGTCTAATTCCTGTCTCCTAAATTCAAGCTCTTGCTCAGTGTTTCTCAAAGGGTGATCTCAAGAGTGGACGCAGTGACCACCTCCAATAAAATCTCCAAGGGAGCTGGTTAAAAATGCAGAGTTTCTGGCCTCTAGACTTCTGTCTCAGAATATCTGGTGTTGGCATTCAGGGATCTGAATTTTTAACAAGCTCCTCCATGTTTTAAAGTTTTAAAAACCCCTTTCTACCAATTCAATCCACTTGGAGATTATACAATTATTTATCCAACAACACATGCCCAGAACAATTCCTGTCTATCAAGCTGTCCTATACCAGACTTCTGTCTCAGAATATCTGGTGTTGGCATTCAGGGATCTGAATTTTTAACAAGCTCCTCCATGTTTTAAAATTTTAAAAACCCCTTTCTACCAATTCAATCCACTTGGAGATTTTACAATTATTTATCCAACAACACATGCCCAGAACAATTCCTGTCTATCAAGCTGTCCTATACACTAAAAAGTCTCAAGTGTGTTCATCAGTAGTAGAAAGGATAAATAAAATGGGATGTATTCATGCAGTGGGTTACTACATAGCAATGAGAAGAACCAACTACTGCTACACACAGCAACGTGGCTAACTCACAGACAATGAATGAGCAAAAAGAGCTAGACATAAAAGAGCACACACAGTAGGATTCCATTTATATGAAGTTTAAGGACAGACTACTCTATGGTGATAGATGTGAGAATAGTGGTTATTTTGGGGGCATGATATTAACTAGGTAGAGACACAGCACACTTTTTGGAGTGTAAGAATTATTCTAAAGTTTAATCCAGAGGTACTTACATGTGTATGTATGTGTGTGTAAGTAAAAAATTAATGAGGATTATACACTTTACTGTATGTAAGTTATACCTCAATTAATATAATAAAAAATAAGTAAATGTAGTTATAGGCTTCTGAAAGAGAGAGAGAAAGACAAAAAATCTTGAGTTACTCACCATTGCCTGAAGGGTAAAGTTCAAACTCCTTAGCATGTCTTTTAAGATCTTCCACAGGAAATCCATAATCTAATTTTTCAAATTAAAGTCCTACCACTTCTCTTTTCTAGTCAGATTTACCCACTTGTGTCTGATTTTCCTGAATAGGACTCCTGGTTTCTTACTTTCCTCTTCTTCTTGTTTTGTGCACACACCTTGCCCACCTAGAGTGCTGGTCTTTCTCCATCCAAATTTAACCATATATGAAGGTCCATTTCTGTTTCCTCACAATCCCTTCTCCTGACCACATATGGACTGAATTGTTTCCCCAAAAAGATATCTTGAAGTCCTAATTCTTGGTACCTTATTTGGAAATAGGGTCTTCGCAAATGTAATTAGTTAGATGAGATGATACTAGAGTAGGATGGGCACTAAATCTAATGACTCGTGTCCTTATAAGAAGGCCATGGGAAGACACGCAGACACGCAGAGAGAAATACACCATGTGAAGATGGACACAGAGATTGGAGAGATACTTCTGCAAGACAAGGAATTCCAAGGATAGCCAACAACCACCAGATGTTAGGAAAGAGGCAAGCAAAAGTTCTTCATTAGTACCTTCAGAAGGAACCTTGTGACACCTTGGCTTCAGGCTTTTACTATCCAGAATTGTGAGAGAATAAATTTCTGTTTGTTTACCTGGTTTGTGGTAATTTCTTATGGCAGCCCTGGGAAACATACACCACTTCTACCCTTAGTCACCTCTCTTACTTCTAAACTTCTATAGCTCCCAAATTCTAAACAAATCACTTGGCCTTGGTGGTAGCCAGCCATCCACATAACCCCCCAGTAACCCCCACTTCATGGTATTAATGCCCTTATATAGCCCCCTCCAACATTAATAGGACTGACCTTTGTTACCAATAGTATATTATGGAAATGATGCATTGTTTCTAAGGGTAGGTCACAAAAGATATTGCAGCTTCTGCCTTGCTCTCTTGGAACATTCATTACGGGGGAAGCCAGGTGCCATGTCATCAGAACACTCAGGAAGCCCTGCGGAGAAGTCCACCTGGTAAGGAACTGAGACCTCCTGCCACCAGCCATCACAAAGTCACTGTTTATGCAAATGAGCCTACTTGGAAACAGCTCCTCCAACCTCAGTCAAGGCTTCAGATGACGGTAGCTCTGGCTAAGATCTTGACACTGCAACCTTGTAAGAAATCATGAACAAGAACCACCCAGCTAAGCCATGCTTGGATTCCAGACCCACAGAAACTATGTGAGATAAGATATGTCTATTGTTTCAAGACACTAGGTTATGGGGTAATTTTTTCTGCAGCAATATGTAAATAATATAACCCTTATTATCATATACTGTCTCATATTTCTTAACTCTTCTTGAGAAAATCTTGACTTCTCAACTTGATTGCAAACTCCTTGAGGGCAGGAATCATTTCTTGTGTCTTTTTGCATCCTCAACTATGCCCCAAAATTTCTTATATGTACAGAATGTGCCTGGTGAACACGTGTGAATGAATGAATGACCACAGTGTATCCCATTAGATAAGCTATAAGAATACTGTATCAAACCAGCAAGCCCATCTCCTATTTAAAGATCAAGTTTACGGAAACTTCTCTCACAACAAAACATTTGAGAAAGCTGCTTTTGAAGCCATTTTGAAGCTATTTTTTTTTCTCTCCTGCCCATTTCCCTTTCTCTCTGGTGTTGCTTGTTAGCTTCTGAAATGTAGGTCAGCTCCAGTGGCATGACCTAATTAGGAGATGTAATTTAACAGGAAAAAAAAAAATAAAAGAAATCCTCTGAGATGACAGATTTGAAACAAAGGAAGTGGTTCTTTCATTTTATGTTTTTGGCAATTGCTTCCCTGGTAGAGTTTTCCCCTTTCCACCCCGCAAGCTACACAATTTGTAAAGCACAAAGAAGAAAGGTAGAAAAGCATTCAGGAGCAGCTGGAAATGATGAATTTATAATGATCACAGAAGGAGTAAGAGTAAGCTTTCCTTCACTAAAGTGGCTCTGTGGGGCTGCTTCTTGGCAGCACAATGAGTGAATCTTGGGAAGGAGACTTATTGATGATGCTGATACAAAGTACCACACGCTCTGAGGATGGGAAAAGACCTAATGGCTCATCCAATCCAACCTCTCAGGAGATGCTGTGATACCTGCTGTATTTGTAACCCAATAAAACTCCATATATAAAGCATCTAAACAATAGAGGTTTTTTTCTTCATATATGTGGACCTTTTGTTGTAGAAAAGAGAAAAGAGGTAAGCAAGCTAAACAAATTTTAAGGGTTCATTAAAAAATTAACTTCCAGGGGATGTCATCTGGCCAGGTTGGACGTAGTCCAGCTCACTCACCTCTTCCTCTCAGAGGCATGATGCTTGCTTCCTGTAAAATGCTTAAGTGCTTTCTGGATCACCCCAGAAACACTTAACTACACTGATCATAATTGAATGCATTATTAATTCTTTCTTTGAAAACTGATATGCCATGTTTATCATTAGATAATTCCACTTATCCATCCAACAAAACACAAAAGCCTCCTATATGCATGACCTGCCTGATGGCTGACATTTATTAAGGTAAAAATATTCTATTACTCCCATTTTACAGAGGCACAGAAATGCTAAGTAACTTACCTAAAGCCAGACAGCTAATAAAAGGTGAAGCCAAGAAGCAAACCCAGGCAATTTAACTACGTACACTGTGCTCTTAATTCCCTACATTACCTTAAATTAACTATAAAACTATATTCTTCATCTTCTTGGGATCAATGTGCTTTTGCTATGTAGACAGCATGTCTGTTTCTCTTCTCTCTACATGTAATGTCTTTATTGCAGGAAAGAACCCCAGTCATTTTTCACCTTCCTTTCATCCCAACATACCGATGAGAGATGTCACACTACCACTGATACCTGTGGTTCATGCCCCCGTGACTCTTCATGTTGCTGAACAAGGGATTTTGATCTGCCCTCCAGATGCCCACCTCCTACTAAGAATCAGAATTGAGGAATTCCACTTCCAGCATGACAGCCTGAGGAGCTCTGCAGACTCATTCCTCAGTGAAACTGATAAAAAAAAATTGTTTCTAAAAACAACGATTTAAGGTCTTTGGAAATAGTTCTACTGGCAAATAGCAAATGAAAAAACACTTGTTCATGAAAATCCACTAAAACTCAATAAGAAATACAAGAGTTAGTGGTATTTGAACCAAGACCCCCATACTTCCTCTGCTCTCCCAGCTCAGTGAGGTAAAGATCCCTTTCCAACTGCTGCAACCAAGAACACAGTGCTCCTTTTCCCTCCCACTATCAATCAGAGGGCTATTTTCCAGGCAGGAGTAGGACATGAGCATTTTTCATCTTCCCCTCAGCTACCTGTGGCTGAGTCTAAGTCCTGGCCAAGAGATGGGGTCCCCTTTGTCCACACTCATGCGACAGTCCACACTCATGTGACAGATGCCCTACCTTGGGGATGGTGCTGGTAGGAATACTGGGGCTCCAATCGTGCTTGTCTTGGCTTGTAAAGCCTATATTTCATGCCAAGAGTGGCAAGCTGAAAAGATGTGGGACTGCCACCTCCCCCATCCGCTGAGCAATTCACTTCTAAAGCAAGAATGTCACTCTGAGAGAAACACACCATTGTTCCTTCCCCCAGCACCAGAATATGGCTCACAGATTTTGCCTGGGAAAAAAAGGAAGCCACAAAAGTAAGGCTCCAAATTCCTCCCCAAAGGAACTGACTTCATTTGCAACACGGTGTAAAGAAGTTCAAACTTCAAGATGTTCTCAAAAACAGTGGAAGTTGTGGTGCAGGGCAATTGGGAGGAAATTGAGAGAGTCACTGAAGATATAGACTAAGCTGCAGGAACATCTATTTTGCTGGAGAGAAATGGAGAAAGAGACATCTTATCCTTCTGAATTAAGAAAAAATTGCAAGTACCTAACCTCAGAACTTACACTGATTGGATTAGTCTATGAAGCAATTTATGCCCAGGGCATTATTGAAAACAACAGAACAATCAGCTGGCAATTAATTGAGTTTAAATCTCTGTGTGGTCAAGAAAAGATAAAGTCAAAAAAAGACCAACCAAAAACTTTCATTCCAGGGTGACTGTGGGCATACCAAACACTGCACCCCTCAAGAGCAACGTCAGAGACTTCACACTGAGAGGAATAAAATGGGAAGGAGAAGTAGACTTCACTAAAATAATTCAGCCAGTCACTAAGCAAGTAAATAAGTCAATAATAACTATCCCTGGAGAGACTAGAACTCAGAGTTGCTACACTATATTACCTAAAATGTATAGATTTTAACCACACACACACAAAAAATGACACATCCAAAAAACCCAGCAAAATACAACCTGTACACTGGGGAAAAAAGCAGGCAACAGAATTGATTATGAGAGTGACTAGATGTCAGATTTAACATACACAGATTTCAAAGTAGCAATTACAAATATGCTCAAAAACTAAACAAAACCATGGCTAAAGATATAAAGGTAGGCATGATGACAATGTTGTGTCAAATAGAGAATATCAATAAATAAATAGAAAATAAATTTTAAAAGAACCAATGAAAATTCTAGAGTTGATAAGTGTAATAACTAAAATAAAAAATTCACTACAGGGGCTCACCAGTAGATTTGAACTGACAGAAGAAAGAAATAGCAAACAAAGTTAGATTGATAGAGTTTACGCAATCTGAAGAACAGAGGGGAAAAATAATAAAGAGAAATGAACAAAGCATTAGAGAAATAGGGACATTGGCAAGAACACTAACATATGCGTAATGGGAGTACCAGAAAGAGAGGAGAGAAAGAGAAGATTTTTTAAAAATAATGGCTGAGAGATACTAAACTACACATCAAGAAAATTCAGTGAACTCTTAGTGGATTAAACACAGAAAGATCCACAAATAGATGATAGAAATGCTGAAAGATGAAGACAGAAGAAAATCTTGAAAGCAACAAGAAAAAAAAAAATGACACTTTACTTGTAAGAAAATCCCAATAAGATTAACAGCTGAGTTCTCAACAGAAACAATGGAAGCCAGAAGCTAGTGGGATAATATTCAAAGTGTTCAAATAACCAAGAATACTATGTCCAGCAAAGCTACTTTTCAAAAAGGAAGGCAAAATAAAGACATTCCAAGGTAAACAAAAACAGAGAGAATTTGTTGCTAGCACACCTGCCTTACAAGAAATACTAAAGGGAGTTCTTCGGGCTGAAAGCAAGTGACCCCATACAGTAATTCAAATTCACACTAAAAAATAAACAGCACTGGTAAAAGTAATTTTGTAATTATAAAAGATATTATAAATGCATACTTGTTATTATTTCTTTTCTTAACTGATTTAAAACACAATTATATAAAACAATATGCACATACTATTTTGTTAGGCCCATAACATATAGAAACATATTTTCCAAGAGGTGTATGTGGGGATAAAGCTTATTGGGATAAGAAAATGACTGCACATGGTAATTGCAAAGGAAGAGAACCAGAAATAATACACTAAAAGATTAGTACAACAAAAGCTATAAGTATATACTTATTCTTCTCTCTTCCATTTGCTCCTTTAAAAGACATGAAATTACATGAAGTAACAAATACAACAATAAATTATTGGGTTTGTAACATTTATAGATATAATTTATATAATAATAATAATACCAGAAAAGGGGGAGAAAGGAAATACAGTTATATAGGAGTAACATTTCTATATCTCACTGAAATTGACTTAGTATAAATCTGAAGCTATTTCTGATCAGTTAAGATGTATATGGTCCCTAGAGCAACCACTAAGGAAATAAATTTTTTAAATAATGAATAAAAATAAGTAAAGTCAGATTACATAATATTATACATTTGTAAAAACTGATAGAACTGTACAACACAAAGAGTGAATGCTGATGTAAACTATAAACATTAGTCTGTAATAATTATCAATAGTAATTCATAACTTATAATAAATGTACACTAGTAATGTAAGATATTAATAACAGTGGAAATTGTGGTAGTGAAAGACAGGCTATATGGGAACTCTTTGCACCTTCTGAACAATTTTTATGTAAACCTAAAACTGCTCTAAAAAATAAAGTCTACTAGAAAAAAGAAGACCTTAAAATCCCTGACTAATGCTTTTTTAAAAAATTATTAAAGAAATTTAAATGTTACATTAGAAAATATTCACTTAATGCAAAACAAAAGCAGTAAAGGAGGAATGGAAGGATGAAAATGACATGAAACAGAAAATAGAAAATGGCAGATGTAAGTCCAACTACACCAATGTCAATATTAAATGGGAATGGATTAAACAATCGAATTAAAAGGCTGAGATTGTCACACTGGGTAAAAAAAAGTCCAACTGTATGCTATCTGTAGGAGACTCACTTACTTTAGGTTCAAAGACTAAAATATATTGAAGGTAAAAGGATAGAAAAATATAAAATAGCAACGATAAGAAAGCAGAAGTAACAATACTAATATTAGACAAAACTGACTTTAAAAAAATTACTAGAGATAGAGAAGGACATTTTACAATGATAAAAGGGTTGATTCATCAGGAAGATATAACAATTATGGGCATATATGCACTTTACAACAGAGCATCAAACTACATGGAGCAAAAACTGACAGTAACAAAGGAAGAAATGAACAATTTGACAATAATAGTCAAAGACTTAAGTACCCTGCTTTAAATAATAGATTAAAAAACCAGTCAGAAGATCAACAAGAAAATAGAAGATTTTAGCAACACTGTAAACCAACTAGATCTAATAGATAGCTATACATCACTTCACCCAACAGCAGCCAAATATATAGATGCTTGTCAGGTGTTTATGGACCATTTTACAGGATAGAACATAGGTTAGACCATAAAACATACCTTAATAGAGTTAGAGGGATAAGTATAGTTCAAATTATGTCCTCTAAACATGATGAGGTGGAGTTAGAAATTAGTAACAGAGAAGAAATTTGGGAAACCCTAAAATATGTGAAAATTAAACAATGCAGTCCTAAATAACCAATGAGTCAAAGATGAGATCAAATGGTAAATTAGAAAATAGTTAGAGATGAAGAAAAATAAAGACACATATAGCAAACTCATGGAATGTAGATAAAGCAATGCTTGCAGGAAAATTTATAGCTGTACATGCTTATGTTAAAAAAAAAAAAGAAGAAGAAAGACCCTGAATCAATAACCTAACTTTCTATCTTATGGCATTGGAAAAGAAGAGGAAACTATGCCCAAAGCAAACAGAAAAAGTGAAATAATGAAGATTAGAGCATAAACTAATTAAATAGAAAGAGAAAAATCAATAAAACCAAAAGCCACTTCTCTGAACCCATTTGACAAAATTGAAAAACCTTTAGCGAGCATGATCAAAAAAAACAGGAGAAAAGACTAAAATTGTTAGAATCAGAAATGAAAGAGTGATACTGCTACTGACCTTTAAAAGGATTACCAAAGAACACTATGAACAACTGTATGTCAATAAATTAGACAACTTAGATGAAGTGAGCAAATTCCTAGAAAGACAAAATCTATCAAAACTGACTGTAGAATAAATAGACAATTCCAATGGACCTATAACAAGTAAAGAGATAAAATTAATAATCAAAAAAAACACCTACAAAGCCAAGGCTCAGATGGCTTCACTGAGTGATTTCTATGAAACATTCGAAGAATTAATACCAGTGGAAGAGGAACATTTCCCAATCCATTCTGTGAGCCCAGTTATTGATACCTGTATTAGTCTGTTTTGTGTTGCAATAACAGAATACCTGAAACTGCGTCATTTATAAAGAAAAGAAGTTTATTTGGCTCGTGGTTCTGGGACAGCTGCATCTGGTGCGGGCCTCAGGCTACTTCTACTCATGGCAGAAAGTGGCAGGCAGCCGGTAGGCATACAAGCAGATCACATGGTGAGAGGAAGCAAGAGAGAGAGAGAGGGGAGGTGCCATATCTTTTAAATCACCAGCTCTTGAGGGAACTAACAGAGCAAGAACTCACTCACTACCCTTATCCCCCAAGGAGAGCATTAATCCATTCATAAGGGATCTGCCCCCATGACTCAAAACAGCTCCCAACACTGCCCCATTGGGGATCAGATTTCCATCTGAGTTTCAGGGAGATGACACACCCAAACTATCAATACCAAAATCAGACAAAAACATCACACACAAAAAAGAAAACTACAGACCAATATCTCTTACAAATGTGGACACAAAAATTCCCAGCAAAATACCAGCAAACTGAATCCAGCAATATATAAAAAGAATTATACAGCATGACCAAGTAGAATTTATCCCAGGAATGCAATATTGTTTTAACATCCAAAAATCAATAAATGCAATACACCCTATTGGGAAAAAAACCAGAAGACAAAA
>NW_007732646.1:62814-85804 GCF_000696425.1 Galeopterus variegatus
GAGGTGCGAGCGCAACACCGAGGGTTGCGATCCCGTTGCCGGTCCCGGTCCGGTACGGGTGCAACACTGAGGGTTGCGATCCGTTGCCAGTCACGAAAAAAGACAAAAAGGAAAAAAAAAAAGAAATTCTTTCTTCTGCTTATTCTAGATTGCTACTTAAGCTATCAGTTGTGTTTTTTTATTTTGTGAGTCTTTCAGTTCCACGAGTTCCGCTACATTCTTTTTTAAGGTATTAATTTCTTTGTAAATTTCCTCCTTCATATCCTGGATTTTTTTTCTCATTTCATTATGTTGTCTAACTGGGTTTTCTCATATCACAACGAGCTTCCTTAAGAGTATTGCTAGGAATCCCTTTTCAGTCATTTCAAGAGTTTCCTGCTCTATTGGGCCTGGTATTTGAGAATTACTATATTCTTTTGGTGGTGTCATATTTTCTTGGGTTTTTGCATTTCTAGTATCTCTACATTGATGTCTGGTTATCTGGTAGAGCAGTTAGATCTTCTATTACTCTGGAGTGGGCTTGGAAGAGAAAGGCTTCCTCTTCTTTTTCCAGTCTCTTCTGGTGAATCTCCTTGTGTCAGCCTGCACATTGGCTGTGGCTACTGCTATGGCATTGAACAGCTTTTGTGGCAGCTGTGGCTGTAGCAGTGGCTGTTGTGTGCTACCTGTGAAGATGTTATGTTTTTGGCATGCTCTCTTGCCTGCTTCCAGGTGGGGGGGCTACTTTCAGCTCCTGCCTAGGACTCCAAGTGTTGCTCTCTTGCCTGCTTCTGAGCAGAGGCGGATGCCCTCAAAAATATTGTAAATTTGTGATGATGGTTGTACATATCTGTGAGTACATTAAAAACCATTGAACTGTACAGTTCAACCATTTGAGTTCTATGGTTTGTGAATTATGTCTCAATAAAATTATTTTCAAAAATTCAACATTTTACAACGTATCTGACCAGTACTCCTCAAAACTGTCAAAGTCACCAAAAATGAGAAAAGTCTGAGAAACTGTCACAAGTCATAGGCTAAGAAGACATACTGACTAAATGCAATATGGGATTCTGGATGGGATCCTGCAACAGAAAAGAAGCATTAGGGAAAAACTAGTGAAATCTGTATAGAGGGTGGAGTTTAGAACCAATATTGGTTCTTTACTTGCAACAAATGTACCCCAGTAATGTAAGATGTTAACAACAGGGGAAAGTGGGTGAGGGGTGTATAGGAACCCTCTATATTATTTGTGCAACTTTTCTGTAAATCTAAAGCTGTTTTAAAATAAACTGTTTATTTAAAATTTTTAAAAAGGAATCAGTACCCTATTTTACTGTTTCCCAACTTCTCTTATATTTAGGAGTTAGCCTTAGATGACTGAATTTACCATGACCCTCCTTTGTGAAGAGGCCGGTTAAAGATTGTTTGTTAGGGGTGAATGCTTCTGGAAAGGAGAGGGAGAGAAGGGATCACACTGTTGGACATCATTGAAAAGGGAGAGAGGAAGTAGAAAAAAGTGGCAGAGGCTGGCACCTAATCCTGGTAGCCAGACAAAGTTGAGCCTTGTCTGCAAACATTTAGGAGATTAGAGAAGAGCAACCTGAAAAGAGGGAAGGGACTGGCTGGCTGACGGAGGGGACCAGACCAGGATGTTGGGCATGAAGTAAGTTCCCTAGAAGTTGTCTGTGCGGGAAACACTAAAGGACAAAGAAAGCACCGGCATTCTCAACGCCCCTCTCCTGTTCATATAAATTATCATTTTTCTCTCCACCAGACAATTCTTTACTATTGTCCACTCCTCACAAAGCACAAGAAGGGACACACAGCACCACAGACCTTCCTTTTCTCCTAGTACTTCCCACTGGACTAGGACCCTATAGGGCACACCCACTGCAAAAAGTTGTTTGAGTACACAGTCTTATAGGAACATCTTATAAACATAGACTCCATTTCCAGAACAAGCTAATGTTCAGAATGTAGAAATCTGATAAAAAAAAAATCACAAGAATCTGATCAACATGTAAAAAGGAAATTGCTTCATAGGCATTTATTGGACATTTACTATAAATTATGTCCTAAGTCAGGGGTTGGGGATAGGAGCTAAACACCAGCTCCTGAGAAATTCACAATCAGGGTGAGTCTGGATGTGCAGTGAGGAAGGCAGTGGTCCAGAAGAAAGAACTTAAAAAGAAAGAAAAGAGAAAAAAAATGCAGTACAATGCCAAAGGGCTAATAATAGAGATCTAAGCTGATCTCTTGCCCCTCCTGTGGAAACTCAAGCCAGAAGAAAACCCACCCAAGGGAGTACAGAGTTTAGAGGAGACATGGAAATCAATAGTCCTGGCTGATCCTCATCAAGCATTTACTATGGACCTGTCTGAGCTGAGCTAAGAGCTTGTCATGCACTATGCCATCCAATCGCACATCGCTATAGGTAGGCACATTTTAATCCCCATCACCGAAACTGGGAAACTCGAGTTTAGAAAGGTTAAGTGACTTGCCCAGGAACACACAGATAGGAAAAAATATTGGAACTAAGAAACTCTCCAGTTCCATGCACTTAAACTCTACATGACTCCGCCTGGGCAAAGGGAGGACGGCTAAAATAAACAGATTATTTCCTCATTTTAAAGTGAAACTTTGAACAGGAATGAAAGAAAAAAAAATCAAGATCTAAGTCCTCCATCCTTAAATTCTTCTTTACAAACAGGGTCAGACTCAGCTTGAAGAAGAAAGACAGAAACAGGAAAAAGAGAGAAATGGTAAATGCACAAGGGTTAGCCACGCTCCAGGGCTTCTGCTGTTCTGCAAGCTTCTGAAGGAGGAAGCAGCCTTAGCTCCGAGTTAGCACTTCCCATGCCCAGACTATTGATCCACTGAGACAGTGATACAGCAGGATGAATTAATAAATAGTACACAGAGCCATTATTGCTTCCATATAACCCATGTACCCAGCAAGTATACATTTTAAGGTGAATGGAGGGGAAACAGTAAGACAGAAACAGAAAAAAATTGTATGTTGAACAATTGCAAAGAGTCAGAGCCTTTTATCTGTTGTTAGAGCTGGGAGATCCCAGCTCCCTTGGGCAGAAGCCTCTTGGCCGCATCACTGCATGGTTCTTCCAGTTAGAGGCATAAATGAGTGCATATGGGTCATGAACATATTGTACACAGTACCAAGAAGCAGGCCCTTTTAGACTAATGCATGGAAATGTCTTGGCCATATTTCTGATGCCAGAGGGTATTGTAGCCAAAGTAGGAGTAAGCGTGGCACCTGAGACACATTGCAAGAGGTCCTGTTTAGTTTGACATAACCAGACACTTTGGGACAATCAATCCCTTTTCAATCCATATACTCAACTTCCAGACCTCAAATCTCTCAATCTTATCTCATTGTCCCCATTCTAAGATCAAAATCAGCTCTCCTATTTGTCACTTCCACCTGTTGCTGATGTGACTTCACATTCCAGAAATCTGTATATATGAATTTTAAGAAATTGTGTATGCGGTATGAATTTCTTTGTATAGATGGAACCTGCTTGAAGAATCCTTTTGTAAAGTAACATTTTCTTACATTTGCCAGCAAAAACTTCATGATAGATTTTCTTTCTTAAATGCCTGCCTACTACATTCATCATGTACTCTGAGTCAGAAAAATAGGACATTGCTAAAGCACGGATGCTGTGTAAATTGCGAGCTGCACCTATATTGAAGTGGGATAGGAGAGAGGTTGTAGGGTTGGATGCTGCTTAGGAAAGACATTATTTGGGGATCTATTTATTAGTATGGCTGATAATTAATACCAACAGTTCTCAGCTCATATTGGGGTGTTACTCCCCGATTATTAATGCTGAATTTCATTTCAGTGAAAAAAGCATAGGCTGTTAGTACCAAAGAGCAGACTACTAGAATACATTTCGTTGACCCTCCTAAGTTACAGATGAAGAATCCAAAATTCATAATGTTAAGTGGCTTATTCAAGATCATGGAGCTTTTGCAAGTTTGGTAAACATCTCAAGTCTCATAAACATTTTAAGCTTGGTTCAGCCTATGTGGCCAAATCCATTGAGGACATGCAGTCATTACAATAATTTCCTCTCAATCCCTGACAGAATGAAGGACACTGAATACTGTTACCCAGAAAGAATCAGAGTGTCGGAGCAAGTACAGTTTTCATGGTCCTTGAAGTTTATAAAACTTGGAAGCCCCTCCAAGAAAAATAATCCTAAACTACAAATATAAAATTAGGTACAAAAAATATTTATTTAAAATGAGAAAATAAAGCAGTTAGGTTTTTTAAGTGGGCAAATACCAATACATCACAGATACAGAAAAATAGTGTAATATTTTATTAATTAATTTCCTGACAGACCTCTATGGTACTTGTTCCTCTACATTTTTGGCTGCAGCTCTTTGATGACTTCTTTGGCAATGATTTTGTTATTTCTTCTCTATAGGGAAAATAGACAGATAATTCAGTCTTTCCTGTACCGTGGTTGGTCAAAATTTGCCTTTTATTATTGATAGTTTAGAAAAGCTTTTTTCAATTCCAGAACTCCGGCAATGATTTTGTTATTTCTTCTCTATAGGGAAAATAGACAGATAATTCAGTCTTTCCTGTACCGTGCTTGGTCAAAATTTGCCTTTTATTATTGATAGTTTAGAAAAGCTTTTTTCAATTCCAGAACTCACTAGTGGTATTGTCACATAAACTGTTAGGATGATTGCCAAATCTAGGGAAACTTTTATCAAGTTTCTTTTATATTTATAAGGTGTAAGATTTGGAAGAATTTTCCACAAACTAGCTTCTGGCTCTGAATATTTAAATATTGTTACTGTCTGAACACAGACATACTCCCCTTCTCAAGTATCTTGTTGGGACACTATCGGAACCACCCTTAGACCCAGGCAAGAGAAAGCCTGCACTTGTCAGGGCTACAACCTGCCCCTCCTCCCCTGGTGTCCCTCCGCACAGGGCAAGAAGTCTGGGGGGTAGGAGACATGTCTACTCAAAGCCCATGCCCCCCACTTCTTGATCTTTCTCTAACTACATGGGACCCTGGAAATTCTGGTTCCAACAGAGCCTACCTAGACCTCTTCCTGAGGTCTGTCCTCTCAAGGGCAAACTGTATCCCCAGTGTGAGCATGCCTTAGTCAACTTCAGAGCCATGGACAGAGCCCATGCCACTTGGGGGCCCTAAAGCTTAAAATTCATTAGCTTTGTGGCAAATCCACCTCTACACAGCACCCAGAGGGTCTACGATGAAGCCTTTTTCATTCTGGGCCACAACCCAATCTAGAAACTACTCTGCCCACCAAAAGTACAGTCTATAAGAACCTCGCCACTACCTCATCATGGCAACTGTGCAGAGGAAGCAGTAAGAAAAAGCAAGAAGTGGTAGAAATGTACAAGGCTCTGACACAGCGAGATCTTCCTGGATAATGATTAAGTGGCAGCAGACATCTGGCCCGGCTGCCCTCCCGAACCGCCACAGCTCCACTTTGGCATCCCTCAGAGCGCAGCCCCATTGCCATATGGTGCCTTCAGAGTTCCCGTCTGGCAGAAGTTGGGCAACTTTTCCTTAAACCAACCCTTCCACAGTCTCTTCATCTTTCTTAACCTCATAAGATAACACACCAGGTACCAATCTCTCCTCAACTCAACAGCCCAGCCCACTGGAGGGTGACCCCCTCTGGCCACAGTTGGTGGATGGCAAGATTCTCTTCATGCATTATGCATTGAAGTGAGGTGGGGGAAGGGAGTAGGGGACAGTAGAGGCCAAGGAGGATTGTCCACCCTAGTCTAAAATGAAGACTTTTTAAGACAACCGATCATTGTGGGGGCTCTCATGCACCGAGGGCTGACTTCCTCAGCAGCCAGCCTTGGCTCTCCTCCCAGATCCTCCTCTGATCCTGTGGCCCCTGTGCCCATGCTGCCCTCATGCTGCTGCCCCATCTGCTCAGAGGACCTCCCCCTGACGAGCAGCATGGATCCTCCTTATGAAAGGTCCTGCGCAGCCCTAGGCAAACCAGATTTTCTCCATGGTACACTCCTCAGGCTTGCACCCAGCGCCTCCTCTCCAGGGCCTTCAGGAGGTCTGGCTCTCTCTCCTGACCCACTGAGGTCCAACTTTCGGGCATTTTATTCACATTCAGGGTTTGAGATTAACAACATCCCCTGCCTTAGGGTATGTATTTTTAAACAGAGGACAAAATCTTAAGCAAAAGATTCAAAGTCAAGAAACTTTAATAAAATATCTAATATAGAGAGATATAGATTGTGAGAAAAACTTCTAGGCACCTTAAAATAGGGCAGGGCATTTAATCCTCACCAGCTCCCTCTAATGGGAAGAAATAAAGAAACCGAGAACTTTGACATAGTTAGCCAGGGTTGAGGGGTGACCTTGACCTGGGAGGGGCTGGGTGACTTGTCACAAAAGTCAGAAGACCATGAGTGGAGGGGGAGAGGGACAGGCTGACACTGGCAAAAATTGTACCTTGTGGGCTTCTCTTTGCGCGCGCGCGCACACACACACACACACACACACACACCTCACAAATGCCTTCGGCAGAGCTGGGGGTGCTGTTACCAATATCAAGTCTAAGTCTGAGCCTTTCATTTTGCATTCCCTGCACTGTGAGGGGCAGCCAAGGGTAGGTGAGGCAGGGCGAGGGGGTGGAGGGGGAGCGATTGGGAGGGGCATCTAGAAGGAGAAGGACAAATTAAAAAGGAAAGATTTACGAGGCCATGAAGATGCTTCTCCCAGACTCCTGAGTGCAGGAGTATGACTTATTTATTTTATTTTCATTTGTAACCAAAACCTTCCCCTGACTCCCATTGGCCCCAGCTGAGAGGAAGAGAGGGCCGGTGATCAGGCGTTGATCACCAGGCCAACGGGAGACAGTGTGGCGTGATGCTGACGCAGCCCACTGGCAAGCCAGAGGGGACCCAGGGGAGCAGCTCCAAGCCGAGCAGCCAGAGCCAGGCAGGTAGAGAGCTGACGGCTGGGGAATTGCTGAGAGGCGCCGGGCTGGTGGGGGCAGGCTGGTGAAACAGCTGGACTCCAGAGAGGGTGTGATTTTGTGATGCACAGACACTGCTGTTTACCCACTCCCCTTTGAGTCTTCACCTCCCCGGCCCCATCAGTCTCTTTGCCGTGTCAATTTCCTCTGTCCTTCCCCGCTCCTGCATGATCACTGGGTCAGTCCCCGCATCTCTATTCAGTAATGTTCCTCTCCCACACTCCTTTTGGAAGAAGGAAGGAAGCAGATGAATACACATTAATAACATGAAAAATGTCACTTAGTGATCAGCTGGAGAGGAGAGTCTCTCTGCTGTCCTCAAGGCAACTTACTGAATCTGCAGAGCCAGAAGAAAGAACAGCCTCTCTGGGAGACAGACAGAAATGAAGGGGGAGGGCTGTGTCTTCGTGAGGGATTCGTGCAGTCAGGATGCAAAAGCAGAAGTGCATGAACTATCAAAGGCGGCAAGGACTGGGCAGCAAAGCACATGAACTATCAAAGGCCTCGAGTATTGGCCAGTCCACGCTGTCCAGAGAGAGGCGTCCCAGGGAAAAGTGGAGCTCGTGTTACCAGGCTGGAGTTCTCCTTTAAGAAAATGGAAGTGGGGTGGGAAAGGGGGAGCCAAGCTTCAAGCCTACGCATAAGTCCTGAGTCCCCTTCAGAACAGTGACCCCAACATTTGCACTTACCTCCCCATTTATTGAGGATCACAGAATCCTTTGCGAAGGCCTCCTACTTAGGAAAATCCATCATCTTCTTCATGCAAAAACAACAAAAACAAATAAAACTTCATTCATCAGATGGTGTTACCCATCTTGCCATGTCACTTTCCTAGATGATGTTCAAAACTGTGTGAAACTCCTGCTGACCTCCCCCTTGTTACCGCATGTAACCACACAATCCTCTTACACAAGAAGAAACAATATCATAATTTTCACTTCTTAAATGACAAGAGAGACGGCTGGAGTATTCAGACTGACTTGAACCACTGGTGATTTTCAGCAGCCCCAGGGACATGCTTCTTGGTCCTGATGACCCATGAGTCTCCACTCCACCATCCTTATATCTGGATGAGAAGTTATATCATTCCCGAACTATAGATGGAACAGCAAAGGCCCAATTGAGCAGATGTGATTCCATAAGTCAGTCTTATTATCAACTGCACACAGTCAGAGGTAGATTGTTGCGTCATGTGAGGGCCTTGTATTATGAGATGCTGCTATGAAGCTGGGCTTCACTCTGTCATAAGACAGGGAGCCTGGGAGCTTGGCCTCTAGTCCTTCCTGTGACAGACACCTGCTTGGGATAGAAGTACGTAGGTCCAGGAGTCAGAAGGCCTGAGTTCTAGACTTAAAATTACCACTTAGCGATAAGTTTAATCACACCACTCACCTGCTTAAAACCTCCCTGTATCTCCCGATTGCCCTTACAACAGAATCACAACCCCTGACCACGGTATTCAAGACCCTGTATGGCCTGGCTTCTGCCCATCTTTCTGATTCCATCTCACACCTCTCCCCTTCTCACTTGCTACTCCCCAGCCACACCAGCCTTCTTTCTGTTCCTTAAGTCACCTAGGCTTGTTTGTACTTCATCATCTTTGTACCTGTTGTTCCATCTGCCTACAACGTCCTACAAGTGCCTGGAGTCTGCTAATCATTTGGCCCTCAACAAATACTGGGTGGCTTGATGGATGGATTAAGCACAAATGTAGAACAATGATACAGCAATGACACACTCTGTCCCCAAAAAGGCTTTTTTTGGAGGGAAAGAATTTGAAATTTGATACATTTTCTAAAAATCCAAATAGTCATCATGGAGAAAATAAGAATCTTTCATTTGTTCATGAATTCATTCATTTAGCAGACATTTCTGGAACACCCTCTATGCTTCATTATACTCCTGTGCTATTGTTTCCATTTTAATTACATGAGTAGGAATGGGGAATAATGTTTACAGTGTCGAGAGACTTTAAAATTTCTAACCTACCCATAGCATCAGCCCAAATGTCACCTCTTCAGAGGTGCTTTCTCCTGATCACCTTATAAATGTAGCTCTTCTTGCCCTCCCTCCACTTTCTCACATGTAACTTTGTTGTTTGCTTTAGTAGAATTTACCACTGTCTGAATTTATTTATTTATGTATTTATGTATGTCTCCCCTACCTAGAATCTAAGTTCCATGAAGGCAGGAGCCTTGTCTGTCTTAGACACCACCAGCACATCAAAACGCGCCTAGCACAGAGAAGGTGCTTGAATAATGTCTGCTAAATAAATGAATTCATGAACAAATGAATGAATTTACCCTCAGGCTGGCCACTTAACCTCTCTGAGCCTTAGTTTTTTCATCTTTAAAGTATGACCAACAAAAACAATCCTGTCTGCTTCAAAGTGCTGGTGAGAGTCTGAAAGGAAATATGTGTACAAGACTCAGTTTCCTAGAAAACAGAGCCTGACACAAGGATGAAGTGCTGGTGCTTTATGAGAGGTACAATCCCCAGGCATTGAGAATGAGGGCGAAGGAAAAAAGACAGAAAGAATGGGAAGGAGTAAAAAGTGGATGGGTTGGCACATTGACCACTGCTTCGTGTGAAGCCACAAAGGGACATAATCAGTCCCTTGGCAGGAGCATCCACTGAACCACACAGGACATCTTGTATTGAGAAACTCTACCTTGAAGCGATCCTTCAAGAGAGGATAGGACATTAGTCCATATTCACCCACTGGACAGTTTACAGCCCCATGCTTCCAGAATGCCTCATTCTGACCTCTTTCTCCCCATGAATGTCACCCAGGAAGTCAACTCCGATGTCCTTTAGTATAGCATTTCATCCACGTCTGGAAGTGGCTGAAGAGCCAGAGGCCCCAGGCCTGTGGCAGTTTGACCACAAGTGGTGAAACCCTGCAGCCCCACATAAAATCCGTCACCTTCAGAAGTGGCAGCAGCTGCTTCAGAACAAGCATCTGAGATTCTAGGGCAGGGGGCGCGTGGGGATGAGAGGATTTCATGAGGATCAGAGAATCCGATAAGGATGAAAGGATACATGGAAGATAATTTTGATAAAGTATGAGAGAAAGTTTAAAAACTGTAAAGCCCCAAACAATGAAAGGTAATGTTGTTTTATTGGTCATATATATATATATATATATATATATATATATATATATACACAAGTGCCTTTTCACCTCATAGTCTTATATCCACTTGTATAAGTTTGATAAGCTTTCGACTAGGCTGCACAAATGAAAAGAAATTTTCCCTGTTTCCACTATTATTGTTGAAACAGCACCTCTCTGAAATAATCCACTTCATCTCCTCATAAAAATCCTTCTATCCAAAATAGGAAACATAAATGTACTCTGGTAAAGCAGGTTTTGTTCTTGCTATGTTTAGTTTATATTCTTGAGAGAAAGCAGCAACTATGAGCAATCCATATGGGAGATACTTTCCAAGTTAACCCCTTGTCTCTTGATTCTCCTTCCACAAACTCCTTTTTTTCTAACATCAGCTTCCATGAGCCCATTCTTACACTGTCTACACAGCAATCAATTTTAACACACCTCCAACATGCTATTAAATGTTAGTAGCACAGAGTCCATGTAATGGTCAGAATAGGAAGGTTTCCTAGCCTGAAATGCCTCCACCAGCAATTACATAATGTGTTGACACGTGGCCCCCTAATCATGTTTTATCTGCAAATCCAAGATTCATACTATTAGAAGTCAGTCTGAATTGGGGTCAGCCTGAATTGAGGAGCTTCATGTGTTTTAGATTTTGATTGCATTCCAGAGCCAGCCCAGACAAATGAGATGCCTGGCATATATTATATTATATGTATCGTATTATATTATACGTATATGATATATTACATATTATATGCATGTATTATATTATACATATATAATTATATTATATATATACATATATTATATTACATGTATTATATGTAATGAATATTATATATATATGTATTATATATATAATACTTATCATATATGTAAATATATATATATAATTTATTAAATTAGTGACTGGCTGAATGAAGGTAGTCAGTTTAGAGTAGAAACGTTAAAATGAAAAGCGAAAGCACAGGCTCTAGAACCAAAGTGCCCGGGTTCAAATTCCAACTTTATCATAAACCAGCTAATGAGACACTGGACAGCTTGCTTAACCTCTCTGTGCCTTGGTTTTTTTTTCACCTATGAAATTGGGATAATAGTCATACCTATCTCACAGGTTTGTTGTAGTGATTAAGTGATGCATGGAATGTCAGTCTCTTAGCCCAGTAAGAGTGCCTCGTGCACAGTAAACAAGAGGTATAGGTGAGCTTTCACAACAATTTTGGGCATACTATTAGCTCACCCCCACCTAAGTAAGAGGAAGGGTGTCCTTTTCTGTCATTCCATCTGCCTTCACTAGTTTGACCAGACCCAGGTTTGCACATGTTTAAAATCCAGTATAGGGCCGGCCCGTGGCTCACTCGGGAGAGTGCGGTGCTGATAACACCAAGGCCCCGGGTTCGGATAAATCCAGTATAGGGCCGGCCCGTGGCTCACTCGGGAGAGTGCGGTGCTGATAACACCAAGGCCCCGGGTTCGGATAAATCCAGTATAGGGCCGGCCCGTGGCTCACTCGGGAGAGTGCGGTGCTGATAACACCAAGGCCCCGGGTTCGGATCCCACATAGGGATGGCCGGTTCGCTCACTGGGTGAGCGTGGTGCTGACAACACCAAGTCAAGGGTTAAGATCCCCTTACCGGTCGTCTTTTAAAAAAAAAAAAAAAAAATCCAGTATAAAACCTGCCTTTAAAATTTTGTGTAGCCAAAGGGAATCTCATACTGGTCATGGCATTTTATGTCACTTTGTGATACACTGTGTTTTTAAACATGGTGGTGTCAACTGATTTAAGTATTTTATTGACCAATTTTACTCTTCTTGTGCCTAGAGACTCTTTAAAGTGGGGACCAATTTCTAAATCAAATAGATAAATGTGTAGTCGTTACACTTGAAATAACAGCAGCACAAGCAGTAGGGCTAAAATTTTCACTTGGGCTTTTTAACTATTTGCCTAACAGCCAGAGGTTTTCCTAAAATTTAGGGAAGAAGCAGTGGGGGCTGGTGGCTGAACTTCACTGCCACCATCGTAAGCCTTCACATGCTGTCACCCAGCCCCAAAATCTATGTCCGCAAAGTCACTGCCAGGATCTGGGCCATGTGGGTATTTGCTCATCCTCATAGGGAGAGTCTGACCTCAACTATATCTCAAGTCCCTTTGACATCCAGTCATGTCTCCCCAATCAATGATAGAAAAATGGACAATGAGTCATCTTTTTAGACTATTCCTGCAAACTGTTGCCTCTAACTATATTGCACACTGCAAATCACCTTAATTGTAGTTCAAAATAGCTCTCTACTGTCCAAAATGGAAACTGTTTTCTTATAGAAACACTGTAGTTAATGAACTTTAAAAATCAGCATCATTAGTAGTAGAGCATTCTAACTTTTCTGCCTCCTGTGTGATGAAATATGGATACACAGCAGCACTTCAAAGAACTCTTGACAAAGATGTTTAACCTAAAGTGAACCAAGCTGAGGAAATAGAGAAAAAAGTTAAATAAGTCCACAATAAAACAGTAAGAAACATCCAGAATGTGCGATGATCTACATCACTGGCCTAGTCCTTAAAATGCGTGATGTCATGGAAAAAAATTGGGGGGGGGTGGGATCTGTTCCAGATTAAGAAACTAGAACCACCAAATGCAGTGCATGACCTTGAATGAACCTGGTTTGAAAACTAACAGATTTATAAAAGACACTTTGAGGACAATCGGAAACATTTGAGTTTATTAGGTGACATTAGAGAGTAACTATCAATGGTCCTCCACGTGATTATATTGAAGAATGTTCTAGATACACACTGAAGCATTTCAATATGAAGTACCATATCCAAATAATTAGCAAAATATTAACAATTAGCTGAATCTACGTGGTTAGTATATGGGTAAATAATTGTTCTGTCCTTTCAACTATTCTGTATGGTTGAAAATTATCATAATAAAGAAGATTTGAAACGTGGATTGTCCTGTGTGAATTTCTGACGTTATTAACAACTTGGGCACGTGGAAGTCATGTTTCTACATCGTGAATTGAGGGTTGGTGGGGGAGGAAGGGCGCATGTTAAAACCTGGCTTCTGTGCCCTATGCAGTGCACCGTGTGATTTCTCTGCACTATTGGTTATCATGTCAAAGGAAATATGTGATGATTATTCTTACATGTAATCTTTGCTAAGAGTTTGATGAGCAAACAGATGAGGTACACAATAGCTCATGTACGCAATGTATCTGGTTCATAATTTACCAAACAGAGCCTTTACAGTTCTCTTTCACCTCCCGCGATCAAATGTCATGTTTCCATCCCTTCCATAATGCAGACTCCAGAATTCTAGACCTGTAAAAACTGGGGTCATCTTCCTGTGTTTCTTATAAGAAGATTAGTTTCTAAATCTACAATGATAGGATTTCTGTGTCTTCTCCAAGTCATAATCTTCAAAGTTATTGTTGCAGTCATAAATCTACGAGGTCAATCAGGGTGTTATGATTCTCACTGTGCCTCTCCCTGGATGTCATAACCAGAATACAGCACAAATGTACATGAAATCGTTCATAGTCAGGAGTCAAAGTGGAACTAAAAACCAGAACATGAACAACTGAGGTTATTATTATTTTTTTTTCCTTTTTGTCTTTTTTCATGACCGGCAATGGATCGCAACCCTCAGTGTCGCGCCCGTACTGGACCGGGACCGGCAACGGGATCGCAACCCTCGGCGTTGCGACCACACCTCGCCCAGCCAGTGAGCCACCGGTCTGCATGTGGGATCCGAACCCTCGGCAGGAGCGCCGCTGCGCTTCCCAAGCGGCGCACTGTAGCAGTGCGCCACCGGGCCGGCCAAGTGGAACTAAAAACCAGAACATGAACAACTGAGGTTATTATTATTTTTTTTTCCTTTTTGTCTTTTTTCATGACCGGCAACGGATCGCAACCCTCAGTGTCGCGCCCGTACTGGACCGGGACCGGCAACGGGATCGCAACCCTCGGCGTTGCGACCGCCCCTCGCTCAGCCAGCGAGCGGCCCGTCTGCATGTGGGATCTGAACCCTTGGCGGGAGCGCTACCATGCTTCCCAAGTGGTGCACTGTAGCAGTGCGCCACCAGGCCGGCCCAACTGAGGTTATTTTGAATTGTTTGTGTTTGGAGGATTTACTTCCCTGGAAAACACTGTAATCTGCCAACTTCTATAGAGAATTCTTCTACTAGCAAAGTGAATTACCACAGCACAAGACATCAACATACTCCGTAATCTCATCTGGACCACTGCTTCTGAGACTCCCCCTAGAGAGTATTTTATTCTTTCCTTTAAAAGTTAAGGAGAAAACTGCACATTCAGTACATGTCATGTTTTGATTCTTTCACTTTTTATTAATTTCCCACTGGATGACAAGCACTGTTCTAGGTACCCAGAGCAGACAACGAAAGAGAATACAGATGAAAGTAACACTCTCTTGGGGAGTAGGGGCTGCTTAATAACGAACACAGAACAGTGAAGCCTGGGGGTGGAAGGGACCTACCTTAGATGTTGTGGTCCAGAAAGGCTTCCCTGAGGAGGTGACTTAGTCAGAGTCAGTCACGTGGAAATGTGAGCAAACGCATTCCAGATGGAAGAACCAGTGAATACAAAGGTCCCAGGGCAGGCGCAAGCCTGGTGGGTTTGAAGGGCAGAAACAAAGCCTAAGTGACCGCAGCATGGTCAATGACAGAAAGAGTGGAATGAAATGTGGGTCTTGGTTAGGAGATTAGACTTTATTCTAATTGCACTGGGCAGCCATCGGAGGGCTTGGAGCAGGAGAGTGGCATGATCTGACTCACACTTGACAAAGACCTCTCAGGCTGACATTTATGGTCAGGGACTATCACCTCACATTTAGCCCAAATTCCTCCTGCTGCAATTAAAATGCATTCTCTCTCCTCACAATGAACAGATGTTACTTGATGCTGATATCAGTTCAGATGCCTGAGGAAACATCAGATGGCTGTATCAAGATCCCCCAAACAGGAGATTGAATGTAGTAAGAAGACCAGGGAGATAATCCTCAACCTGAATTACCATCAGAGGCCACAGATAAAAATAAAACCTATTTCCAGCACCCCTTCCCCACTGAAGGCCATGCCAGTTCTTTCCTTAATCCTCCCCAAAGGCCTTACATTCTCATTGATTCTCAGCCTCATCTCCCCTCAAAGCAATCTGTGGCATCAGCAACACTCATATCTTTGAAGACTGTCTCTAGCATTCATGGTAAGAAACATTATGGTGATGTAAACAGATACTAAAATAGGACAGGTGGGACTTCCAGTGGACTCTCTCTCCAGCAAAACAACAATTTAACTGGTGAGAATTATAAAAATAAAAATAAATTATTTAAAATCTCTGGAAATTGTCCTAAGGGCTTAGAGCAAATAGAGAAATGTTCATCCAACATAATCTACCAAATTTTATAAGAACAGCAAGTCTGTGCCATTTCACATGACGTACTCCTTTAACCAACTCCCCCCACCACCACCCAGTTCCATGTTAGAGAAGTTGTACCCTGATTGCGAACAGCCAAGAAAGTAGGAGCTTCCTGTCCCTGCAGCGTGCAGTCTAGGGCTATGGTTTCACCCTTAAAGAGGCATGTTGCCAATGGCATTAATCATTCCCTTCCCCTTTAGCTTAGTGTTGCAGAAACTCTATTCCAAGAAGACCAGTCCTACGCCAGTTGTAGCTCACTGAGGATACAGGGGCCCTGATCACCATTGCCCTGGCTTGCCCACAGTAGAGGTTCCATGTTGGAAAGGACAAGCTGAGGAAACCAGGGACTGGTGCTGCCCCTTACCCCCACCCCCATTATGGCCCACTCATAAAGCTGGAGTGTAACTCTTAGCTCCAGTGCAGTGGCACAGGGGTCCTGCCCAGGGGGTGAGGCAACCCTTGGGGTGAAGTGCTCTGCAACTCTGCCTGAGGCACTGACTATTTGAACAGAAAGTGGAGAACTCCATGCCTAAGGGAGTTGTTGAAAACAAAGGGGATTTTGGTGGAGAGTGATTAGGAATAGGCTGGTAGCTCCAGGATACAAGCAAAACAGCAGAGCAGCCAGAAGTTAAATAGAGAGAACCAAAGAAAGAGCAGCCAGGAAAAGTCCTCCTGGGATCAAGGTCAACACAGGGTGAAATCCTCTCTGGCATGTGGGGCTTAAACATGGCCTCTGACCAAACACCGACTTGAACAATAAGCTATTCTGACTCAAGGGTGACGCCTAGGAAGCCAGGTTTAAAAATAAAACTACACTCATCCCTGGTAGACCGGAAGATTATGGGCTTGCCCACGGCTGAGCCCTCTCGGGAGCAATCGGAGAAAGAACCTCCAAGCTTCCAGTCCACGGCTGAATGCGAGGGCAATAAACATGAATTCCCTGAACTGTGATAGCAGGCCTTTATGTCACACACGCATCCCAACGTAAGGTGTAAAAATGTAACTGGCCAAGGGGGCTGCAGTACAACTTTTGATGGATAAGTGGCTTGTGTCAACCCAGGCCCAGGGACGGCCTCTAGGTGGCTAGGCTAAAAGATTTTTTTCCTCCAAAGGGGATAAAATCTAAGCATACTACAACATGGATGAACCTTGAAGACATTATGCAAAGTGAAATAGGCCAAATAGAAAAAGACAAATATCGTGTGATTCCACTTATGTGAGGTTCCTAGCTAGTCAAATTCATAGAGACAGAAAGTGGAATGGTGGTTACCAGGGGCTGAGGAGAGGGGAGAATGGGAAGGTAGTGTTTAATCAGTACAGAGTTTCAGCTTGGGAAGATAATAAAGTTCTAGATATGGATGGTGGTGATGGCTGAACAATGTGACTAGACTAATGCCACTGAACCACTGCCTAAAAATGGATAGAATAGTAAATTTTATGTTATGTGTATTACTATAATTTTTTCTTAAATAATGAAATATGAATGAACTATGGAATTTGGTTAATAATAATGTATCAATATTTGTTCTGTAATTATAACAAATATACTGTACTAATGCAAGATGTTAGTAATAGGTACTGTACTAATAATGCAAGATGTTAGTAATAGGGGAAGTGGGGGGCAGGATACCTGGGAACTCTACTATCTTCTCAGTGTTTTTGTAAATCTAGAAAGTTCTAAAAACTCAAGTTTTTTTTTTTAAAAAAAGAAAGCAATAAATGAGAAATAGGGGAAAAGAGATATGAGACATAGAAAACAAAAAATCAAAATGACTCATGTAAATCTAACCATATCAATGATAACATTAACTGTGACCGGATTAAATAATCCAATCAAAAGGAAGAGATTATCATATTGGATTTGAAAAAAACAAAATTCTGGGTTGGCCTGTGGCTCACTTGGGAGAGTGAGGTGCTGATAACACCAAGGCCATGGGTTCAGATCCCTATGTAGGGATGGCCGGTTAGCTCACTTGGAGAGCGTGATGCTGACAACACCAAGTCAAGGATTAAGATCCTCTTACTGGTCATCTTTTAGAAAAAAAAAATCCAACTATATGCTGTTTACAGGAGATATATTTTAGATTGGAAGATATAAATAGGTTGAAAGTAAAAGGATAGAAAAAGACACACAAAGCAGATATACAAATATCAACCATAAGAAAATTGGAGTAACTATACTAATACCATACAAAATAAATACTGTGGCCACTGTGCTTGGTGCACCAATTATTACAAACCCCTACCTGTGCAGGACAGACCCTCACCGAAAATTTGGTTCAGATGTCAAGACCAATGACACCACAGTACACCAATGGGGTATGGAAAGGTTTATTATTCATGTAATGAAGTTTTAAGTGGGCAACAGAACAGTCTTCTCAAGCTAGTTCGAAAATGAGTTGAGAGAGCAGGGGAGGAAGACTGGCTTGGTGTTGATATTGTGGCTAGGTGAGAGGGCCAGGGTGAAGGTTGCTGTGCACCATCACAACAGAGATCCATCCACTCATGTTAAGGGAACCCAAGGTAAGAGTACCAGCAATGTCTCCAAAGAAGCCATGAAAGTGTCCAGAAGAGCAAGTGCTAAACATTTATTAAGTCCTGCCTTGAACTTCAACAAGGCAAGGTTAGCAATATGGGAGAGTAAGAGTAGGGAGGAAGAAGAAAGCAGACCCCACCCCTTCTCTGACCACTGGCTGCCCATCTTTACAGGACTGAGCTGCCACCCACAAGCTGTACGACCTATAGCAGGGCACTCTCTTAGGCTCTGGAGAAAGCAGATATGAACACCCTTCCAATCCTTCTCTCTAAGAGCTCCCCCAGTCCAGTAGAAGGAGTGAATGTGTGATGATTGAAATGTGCAGAAAGCACTAAGAGCGTACTGAGAAGATGACATTTGCACAGAACCCTGAAGAACAGATCATCTTCTAGACGCAAGCACAAGCATGTGCAATGGCAAGGTAGCTGACAAAGCAGGATGGGTTCAGGGAATTAGAAGATGTTTTACATACATCCTGCACTGTTACCTAGCCAAAAAGTGTGAGGAAATGAGATGTAGACCAAGTATCAGATTACACAGGACCTGATTGAAAAAAAAAAAAAATGAAAAAAAAAAAAAGAAAGAAAGAAAATGCCAAGCCATGGAAGGATTTTAAGCAGTGTTGGCCAATGACCTTTGCATTTATTGAATGAAAAAAAAAAAAAATGCCAAGCCATGGAAGGATTTTAAGCAGTGTTGGCCAATGACCTTTGCATTTATTGAAAGTTCTTTCTGGAAGCAGCATGGATGACTGATGGGGACCAGAATAGAAATAGGGAGACTAGATAAGAGACTACTGCAATAGTCCAGGCAAGAGATGATGGGGTCCTGAACCAGAGCTGGGACAGTGCCAGTGGCAATGGTGGTAGACAGAATAAGGGAGATATCTTCAAAGGAAAGTGACATGAAGAGAAATGTGACCTAAAATTTTTGAGTTCAGTGACTGGACAGATGGTGGTACAGAAGCATTGCTGGAAGAAGGGAAATACTGTTTGAAATGAAAGATGATGACATCAACCTTGGGTTTGCTGAGTTTGAAGAGCTGGCTGTAGCTGGGCATATCTGTCCATCATCATGTTGGATATTTGGGAATGGGATCAGCAGAGAGATCTGGTCTGGAGGTGTCTGAAGATGTTGATTTAGGTGGCATGACCACAAGGAGAGTAGTTGAAGCCATAAGCATTGATGATCTCTATGAGAGATCCTATCATTTGGACTGAATTTCCCAAGCTCTTATAATCTATCTTAAGATGTGCTCAGCACATGTGTAGACAACCAACTGAAGCTTAGAGAATTCATCACAAATTTTTTAAATAATAAAATTAAACAGATTCTCTTAAATTAACAACAACAATAATAATTGTTTTACATCAATGAGAGGGATGGTAGTGTTTGCACCTTTAGCTTAGGTCTTGTTTCAAAATTTACTCTTTAGTTAATTAAGTAAGAACATCCTAACTCACAATTACAGGTCATTGGGAATAGCAGCAGATGCTTGGTGGCTCTGTCAGATAGTTCTGGATAGTCAGGACAATCATGGGCTCAAAGTTCTGGAGAGTTTTATTGCTTGTTTCATCAGATGCTAAATTAACAAGCACAGAAAGGTTGAATGTTTCAACTAAGGAGCTAATGGCAAATGGATTATCAATCTTCTTTTTGGTTACATTCGCCTCTTGAAAGTATTTGTTATTGTTCTCTTGTACTCTTTTACACATGGTTTTAAAATATGTGCAATGATATGTCACCAACTTATTTTTCCAATAAGCAAAGAAAATCACCTGTTGGGAAAGAGTGAAAATCTCAATAATTAACTCACTTGCACCAAAGTTCACTCTGCTAAAGAATATCTGAGAACTTATCTTTAAGATAAAAAACCATGTAGTTGGGGATTTTTTGACCCTGATGTACTATGTTCAATCTATTCAAGATACTGAACATGTATGTCACTGAAGATACACAATTTGAACAAGCTACTTGAAATCATAGAAATGGTGTTTACTGGAATTACAAAATAAAAAAAAAAATGTCAAGTTTTTCTGGCACTACTTTAGGAAGAAATTTCATGGTCCCTTGTAAAGTTGAAGTTGCACATATCCTTGGATTCAGCAATTCCTCCTCTAGATATAACTCTACAGCAACTCCCACAAAGTGCAGGAGGAGACATGAACAAGACATTCATTTCAGTGTTGTTTATATCAGGAAAACAAAACAAAACAAAAAAAGCAGCCTAAATGTTCATCCACAAGATTATGGATGAATAAACTATATTTTAAATAAACAAACTTAAACCTACATGTATCAACGTGAATAAATCCCAGAAACTCATATGAAGGGAAAAAGTTGTACAATTATATTAGAGTATGATACCATTTATATCATGTTTTAAAACATTATAATAACCTGTATATTATCTATAAATTATATATATGCAGCAATATTATTAAAATAATAATAGTAATAATAAACACCAAATTGAGCACAGTGATTTCTATATTAGGATAGAATAGGCTACGGTATAGGAATAAGCACATTCCAAAACCCCAGTGCTTATAAAGATTTATTTATCACTCATCTGATATGAGTCTCATGTAAGTCAGGTGGCCCTCTTATATCTTGACACTTGGGACATGTGGCCTCCAAGATGCATCACATTAGAGAAGGGAAAAAGTCACTCTTGCTTTTAATGGCTTGATCCAGAAGTGATTTCCATTCACAGTCCATTGGCCAAAACTTCATATGATCACAACTTTAACAGATATCTATGAGCCTTAACTTTCTGTGATAAATTCTGAAAGAGGAGGGAAGCAAATGGGATCTGGAAGAAATTTATAGGGGTCTTTACCTGATCTGAAATACCCTTAACACTTTATAAAAACCTGAGGCTTCTTTGACAGATAAACTCTTGCCGAAGCCGAGTGGTGAATCTGTGGATGTTCGTGCCATTGTCCTCTCTGTGTGCCCATCTGTATTATTTCCTCAGTCTTTAAGAACCTGATTCTGCTTTTTTCCCTCATTTCAACACTTGTATGAGTACTTTGTGATACCCAGTAGACCTTTATAAGGAAAACTAATCTTATATTTTTTTCACAGTGTTCTGGCTGTGACTTTATCGTATTCACAAATTGTAACTATTTCCTCAACACACAATCAAGTTAAGGGAGCATATTGTTGACACCAGTTATTCTCCGGAAAGAGTTACATGCGGTTTGGCATCCAGGTGCAACCTGTTCTCTTCAGCAAACATTGACTGCTTTATCGTATTCACAAATTGTAACTATTTCCTCAACACACAATCAAGTTAAGGGAGCATATTGTTGACACCAGTTATTCTCCAGAAAGAGTTACATGCGGTTTGGCATCCAGGTGCAACCTGTTCTCTTCAGCAAACATTGACTGCATGTCTTCAAGAGTCGGGCACTACTACAGGTTCTAGGGACAAACAAGAGCCATGTTCTCAAGGAACTTATATTGCGAAAAAAGAGGACAGACGGTGAACAAGAAAACAGAAAGTGAACAAAATAATTTCAGGACAACAAGATCTGAGAAAGAATAAAACAGGAGATGGAGTAAATGGCTAGAGTTCTGACTCTGGTTGATTCGGGAGCTGGCACATGTGTGACAAGGAGATGGTCATGACCAAATCTGAGGACAGAGTAGTCCAGGCAGAGGGAACTCCCAGGTCCCTGCTGAGCCCATGGCTAGTGCTCCATCGGTACCCATCTTAACACTGCATCTCACGGGATGACTCACAAAGTAATTAACAAAATTCTTTCTCCCAGAAGCATGGAGTTTTAGAAAAATATAACTTCAAGTCATTGTGCACTTCATCCTTCATATATGTACCATGCACATGCCATGATACACCCACTGATGTGCAAAGTCTTCACACGTATGATTATAGTTTCTCTTCCGTCTTGTATGTCTTGCTCTTACGCGACTTCAACATGAAATTTGATAAAGGAATTCTGCTAATGTTCTTTTCCTTTTTCTTTCCAGGAATGATGTTTTAATGACTTTGTTCCTCAAGCTTCTTGGCAACAGTATGACCTGTAACATTTTTCCTACAAAAAAGGCGATGTGAAATACGCTGTCCTCATTTCTACCTTTAGAGGCAAAATTTGTCACTTTCATACCACAAATTATTATTCTGCAGTTATTCTGGAAAAACTCAAATGTTAACAGAGAGGATGGTGGGCTTTAGAGGGATGCGTAGAGGAGTAATACTACTAATAATAATAATAATTAATATTATTGTGCACTTGCTATATGCCAGGCATTGTACCAAAACCTTACATGACTATTTAAATCTCACAACACTATGGGGTAGGCATTATTATTTAAATTTTGCATATTAGGAACGTAAGGCTTAGAGAGTTTAAAAAACATGCCTATGGCCACATGGTTCTAGAAGCAGGAAATGAAAACAAGCAAGCTAACACCATATTTGCACAGCAAAAATCTGACTATACATGACTATACCATGCTACTTAGAGGGTGATAAGTGGGTGTGGAATTAAGAAGCAATTCAAAAAAGTTGAAGGAAAACAAGGCAACATAAAAAAGGAACAAGGAAAGGAGAGCTTTAAGAAGAGAGGTTTAAGGAGTTGTCAGTAGTGTCACATGACCCTGACAGTGACAGCCTTCTTAAGTCTTGCACCCTAGGTGCTTCTGTTGCCTAAGCTAGTCCTGGCTTGGGGAGGTGGAGAGATAGGAGATGTGAACAGATGGGCACAAGGGGAGAATCATGTAGGGCTTTAACTGTTATACTAAGGACTTTGGCTTTTACTCTGAGTGAGATGGTAAGTCACTGAAGGGTGTTGAGGAGAGAAGAAGTATGATCAAATTGAAGCATTAAACTTTGCTGTGGGTTCATAACAGGTTATAGGA
>NW_007732646.1:86765-97711 GCF_000696425.1 Galeopterus variegatus
ATCATCTCCATTCTTTTTTTATCGCGAAGTTGTCAGTCGTGTCACATGACCCTGACAGTGACAGCCTTCTTAAGTCTTGCACCCTAGGTGCTTCTGTTGCCTAAGCTAGTCCTGGCTTGGGGAGGTGGAGAGATAGGAGATGTGAACAGATGGGCACAAGGGGAGAATCATGTAGGGCTTTAACTGTTATACTAAGGACTTTGGCTTTTACTCTGAGTGAGATGGTAAGTCACTGAAGGGTGTTGAGGAGAGAAGTATGATCAAATTGAAGCATTAAACTTTGCTGTGGGTTGATAACAGGTTATAGGAAGCAGAGGGTAGGGGCAGGGAGACCAGTTAAGAAACCACTGCAATAATCCAGGCAAGAAGTGATAGTAACTCAGACCAGGTAGCAGTGGGATGGCCAGAAGTAGTTGAACTCTGGACAGATTTTGAAAGTAGAGCTGACATAATTTGCTGTAGGACCAGATGTACGATGTGAAAGAGAGGAGTCAAGGTTGATGAAAGTATTTACCCTAATGTCGAGTAATCTGAGGCCCAATGAAAAGGCGATTGGATGGATGATCCTGGTGAAAGCTTTTCCAGGGAAGTGGTGGGGTGGAAGTAAGATTGAACTAAATTAAATAACAAATGAAAGATAAGTACAAGTAAAGAGTATAGACTATTGAGTGTATATGGAAAGGAGACTTGATGGTAGTTACAACACTCTAGGTCAAGGAAAAGTTGTAGGTATATTCTTTAAGATGGGGGAAAACAAAGTATGTTTATGCACTAAGAACAGGAAACCAATAGAATAAGAGCAATCGAAAGTGCAAAGTACAGGGAGGGGTGATTAACTGAGTGGACCTCCTGAAAGGACAGGAGTGGGTGTGACTGCAGCCCATGGGAGGGGCTAGGTCTGAACCAAGATTTTTGTGGGCGTGACTGCAGCACATGGGAGGGGCTAGGTCTGAACCAAGATTTTTGTNTGAGTGTATATGGAAAGGAGACTTGATGGTAGTTACAACACTCTAGGTCAAGGAAAAGTTGTAGGTATATTCTTTAAGATGGGGGAAAACAAAGTATGTTTATGCACTAAGAACAGGAAACCAATAGAATAAGAGCAATCGAAAGTGCAAAGTACAGGGAGGGGTGATTAACTGAGTGGACCTCCTGAAAGGACAGGAGTGGGTGTGACTGCAGCCCATGGGAGGGGCTAGGTCTGAACCAAGATTTTTGTGGGCGTGACTGCAGCACATGGGAGGGGCTAGGTCTGAACCAAGATTTTTGGAGGGAAACAGGAAAGGAGGAGTGTGGCTGTTGCTTTTGAGGGATGGGGAGCAAGAAGTGGAGAGAGTGCCTGCTTGATAGGCTGTACTTTTTCTGTGAATTAGAGGGTGATCTCATAAGCCAAGTGTAAGGTTGTTTAGAGTGAGAACAATTAACTATTCCCTTGGGAAAAGGAAGCATAGGCTGCAATAAGCACCCAGCAAAAGCTGGAGATTGTAAATATGTAGCTGAATCAATTCACATGGTTTTATGAAACAGACTTACAATGCAGTAAACTGCTCATANGAGAGCTTTAAGAAGAGAGGTTTAAGGAGTTGTCAGTAGTGTCACATGACCCTGACAGTGACAGCCTTCTTAAGTCTTGCACCCTAGGTGCTTCTGTTGCCTAAGCTAGTCCTGGCTTGGGGAGGTGGAGAGATAGGAGATGTGAACAGATGGGCACAAGGGGAGAATCATGTAGGGCTTTAACTGTTATACTAAGGACTTTGGCTTTTACTCTGAGTGAGATGGTAAGTCACTGAAGGGTGTTGAGGAGAGAAGAAGTATGATCAAATTGAAGCATTAAACTTTGCTGTGGGTTCATAACAGGTTATAGGAAGCAGAGGGTAGGGGCAGGGAGACCAGTTAAGAAACCACTGCAATAATCCAGGCAAGAAGTGATAGTAACTCAGACCAGGTAGCAGTGGGATGGCCAGAAGTAGTTGAACTCTGGACAGATTTTGAAAGTAGAGCTGACATAATTTGCTGTAGGACCAGATGTACGATGTGAAAGAGAGGAGTCAAGGTTGATGAAAGTATTTACCCTAATGTCGAGTAATCTGAGGCCCAATGAAAAGGCGATTGGATGGATGATCCTGGTGAAAGCTTTTCCAGGGAAGTGGTGGGGTGGAAGTAAGATTGAACTAAATTAAATAACAAATGAAAGATAAGTACAAGTAAAGAGTATAAACTACTGAGTGTATATGGAAAGGAGACTTGATGGTAGTTACAACACTCTAGGTCAAGGAAAAGTTGTAGGTATATTCTTTAAGATGGGGGAAAACAAAGTATGTTTATGCACTAAGAACAGGAAACCAATAGAATAAGAGCAATCGAAAGTGCAAAGTACAGGGAGGGGTGATTAACTGAGTGGACCTCCTGAAAGGACAGGAGTGGGTGTGACTGCAGCCCATGGGAGGGGCTAGGTCTGAACCAAGATTTGTCATGACCAAATCTGAGGACAGAGTAGTCCAGGCAGAGGGAACTCCCAGGTCCCTGCTGAGCCCATGGCTAGTGCTCCATCGGTACCCATCTTAACACTGCATCTCACGGGATGACTCACAAAGTAATTAACAAAATTCTTTCTCCCAGAAGCATGGAGTTTTAGAAAAATATAACTTCAAGTCATTGTGCACTTCATCCTTCATATATGTACCATGCACATGCCATGATACACCCACTGATGTGCAAAGTCTTCACACGTATGATTATAGTTTCTCTTCCGTCTTGTATGTCTTGCTCTTACGCGACTTCAACATGAAATTTGATAAAGGAATTCTGCTAATGTTCTTTTCCTTTTTCTTTCCAGGAATGATGTTTTAATGACTTTGTTCCTCAAGCTTCTTGGCAACAGTATGACCTGTAACATTTTTCCTACAAAAAAGGCGATGTGAAATACGCTGTCCTCATTTCTACCTTTAGAGGCAAAATTTGTCACTTTCATACCACAAATTATTATTCTGCAGTTATTCTGGAAAAACTCAAATGTTAACAGAGAGGATGGTGGGCTTTAGAGGGATGCGTAGAGGAGTAATACTACTAATAATAATAATAATTAATATTATTGTGCACTTGCTATATGCCAGGCATTGTACCAAAACCTTACATGACTATTTAAATCTCACAACACTATGGGGTAGGCATTATTATTTAAATTTTGCATATTAGGAACGTAAGGCTTAGAGAGTTTAAAAAACATGCCTATGGCCACATGGTTCTAGAAGCAGGAAATGAAAACAAGCAAGCTAACACCATATTTGCACAGCAAAAATCTGACTATACATGACTATACCATGCTACTTAGAGGGTGATAAGTGGGTGTGGAATTAAGAAGCAATTCAAAAAAGTTGAAGGAAAACAAGGCAACATAAAAAAGGAACAAGGAAAGGAGAGCTTTAAGAAGAGAGGTTTAAGGAGTTGTCAGTAGAATGTGACTACTTCAGTTTTCAGCCTTGTTCACTTCAACACCCAATTTCTCTGGTATGAACAGATATCCCACAATTATAAACATTTTTAATCTTGCCTTATTTCATTTAACATTTTTTAAAGGCCAATATTATTCGGTCTTTACCAGAAATATAAATATTAATATTAAACTATTGTATTCTTGAAACTTAAAAAATCTTAAAAGTGTACTTTTAAGATTTCTTCAAGGCCTTCCATTTGAGAAAGAGATAATGAAATATAGTAGAAAACTGCCTTATCATTGCAATAGTTGTATAATTTGTTTTTTTCCATTGGGCAATGTGTTTGGTAACTTGCACATTAAGCCTTCTATTAAGATTATATTAATATCATAAATATGCAAAAGGAAACCACTCTGAAAGTTCAAAATAATAACAATAACCTTTTCCTCATATAAAACCTTTTATCTCAAGATCTCGATGCGCTTTCCCAACAAGCCTGAGTACCCTGCCCAACCACTTTTGCAAAGGGCCAGTTAAAAT
This sequence comes from Galeopterus variegatus, assembly GCF_000696425.1. Lineage (NCBI taxonomy): Eukaryota > Metazoa > Chordata > Mammalia > Dermoptera > Cynocephalidae > Galeopterus > Galeopterus variegatus. The sequence goes on from NW_007732646.1 coordinate 90,740, forward strand.
GCCCTCTTCACTTTATTCACTGACTCAAAATGCTAGGAAGGATCAGTGGAAAGCAAAGCAAACACCTAATGTAATCATGATTTTAATTCTTAATGTTTCCTACGGCAGCGTTTATCATCTTTAAGCGGACAGGACCTCTAGTCTGTAAAAAGCCCCAAGTGGATGTCTCTTTTATTGCTTGATTCTGCAGCCATAGCTGATGAGGGGATGGGAGATTGTAGCTCTGGCAAATCCCACACGTGTGACACGAACCCACATCTCTCACAAAGAGACATACATGCACACTGATGCAATCATGGCTAGAAATGAATCAGGGCCCTTGAGGCAAGAGCCCATGACTAATGCTCTCTGAGGAGCCCAGGGGCAGCTTAGCAAACCGGCTACATCGGGGCCAACCCAGAACAAAGCACAGGTGGGCGGTGAGCTCACAACAGAGAGGGAGAGGCTGATGCATTTGGTTCCACGGCTTGGAACATATCATCCTGAGGTTATTCCCAGATACTTATAGGGTGTCAGAAAGGGAAACTGAGCTTTAGCCTGGGTCATGTGTGCAAGCTCACTGTGGGATCTAGGGTGACTCCCTTTACTTCTCTGAGCCTCAGTTTCCTCATCTCTCAAAATGAAAAAATTGTATTACCATCTCAGGAAGACTCCTTCCTCCCCCAGCATCCTATGAAATACTCATAGTCATTATTCCCTCAAGAGATGTAAGGAGTGTCACAAAAAGGAGAGGAGGGAATTGTTCTTCAAAAATAGTAGGTCAGATTCTCCAGGAATCCAAGGCGTTCTCCAGCATGTTTCAGCACCGCTTCTCCTCCCACTTGAAACAACAAACAAGCATGGACAGTGGTGAGGAACGCGTTTCTCTCTTTATCCTTAAGCACTGGAAACGTCCATGAAAGGCACTTTACCAGCACATGTGCACTTCTGCAGGCAGGATCAACAAGAGGATTTCTCTAACAGCCTCTAGTCTCCTGGAAATGCCCAACATGGAGTATTCCTCACCACAGTGGATAATTCTGTCCAGTCACCCCCTTCCCCGAGACATTATCCCTTAAAGTGTCTTTTTTTCTGGAATTGTATTCCAGGGAGTCATTTATTCAAGAAGTAACAAAAATCCATAAATATGTCAACCTCGTTTTTCACCTGAAGGAGAGTTAAAAAAGAAGGATAACCTTCTCCAGCCAGGGTCAACCTGATTTAAAGAGAAGGAGATCTTAAAACAAATATAAGAACATTTGCGGGAAGGGAGGCACGGACAGACACTTAAGAGAGATCAGCAGACACTCAGACCCGAGCAGTGTATATTATACCCAAACGTCCCAAGGTCTCTACTTTCCTTTAACAAAGTGGGAGGAGGGAAGGGGATGTCCCAAATTTTTCCTTTTAATTGATGCCACTGCAAACCAAGTTTTTTCTACGGTGGAGGGTGTCTGAGGTCTTAGTTTCTCTCTCGCAATAGAAAAACAAAGCTCCCATCGAGTAACTGGAGAGAGCTGAGCTGAGCTGAACTGCAAGCTGATCACATTTCAGGATTTGCTTGTAACCTATACCGCTTTGGTCACCCCCAGATCATTACTGCCGGAGAGACCTCCTTGAGGTATCAGGATCCTCCTTTGCTCTGCAACCACTTCCTGCAGTTCTTTGAAAGCTGTAAAAGAAAACAAAACCCAGACACATCACATCAGAAAGATGAGGCACTGGGGGGAAAAAAAAAAAACTTTGTAAGCTTAAGAGGAAGCAGGTGTCTGAACAGGGGAGTTTTTAGAATAGGGTGAAATAGCCATAGGAGAAGAGGAAGTTGGTTCTTTCCACTTCCAGAGAAAACAGGAACTTGTTTTGTTGAAGATTAAACCCATATCAGGGCAAGACCAGATCCACCAATTTAGTATTTCTCTTTATTATTCCTCAAGTGTTTTGGCATAGGTATTTTCCACTTACAGCTAGCATATTAACTGTGTATCTAAAACTAACATTTGCAAAACCCACCAGATGAAGACCTATACAGGCTCTACAAAAGAATTCACCTCCCTAATGCACTGAAAATATGATTTATAAAAATCAACTTTTTCATAGACCCTTTTAAGAACACAGTTATTATAAAAAATGAATACTCCTGGACTTAGTCATAAAAAGCTAGTCAAAATACATAATATATATATACATAATACAAAACACATAATATGTTCAAAGAAATTGCACATTCATCTAGAAAATGACTTTACATAAAAAAAACCTTACTGTTCATGGATTAGGTTTTACCTAAAATCATATCATTTGCAATTGTGCTCATTCCACAGATGCTGACACATAAACCATCATGCTCTTTATAAATCAAGTCAACAACTATTACATGCCTTTTATATGCTCAAAACTGTACAAGCTCTGTGAGAGGTATACAACAGGGTATGTTATAATGCACAGCAACCCCTGAGACGTGGACTTCAACTGTATCCCCCAATAACCCCGGTCCTTTAGATCATAAATGGTTTGCCTTTATCTTCTAACAATCCCCCTGATTTTCCAGATGGTGACCAATTGGACTGACCAACTGCCCAGGTTTGCCTAAGACTGAAGGAAGTGCTGGGGTATGAAACTTTCAGTGCTAAAACTAAGAAGGTCTCAGGCAAATCAGGATAAGTTGGCACGCTAGAGAGTTGAGGGAGAAATAGAATTAATACATGTTAGTGTAACAAACACATGCTTGTCCTTCCAGCCCCTCCCAGTCCATCTTAGGGTAGCTCTGTGGCACAATGACTAAGAACCAGACTGTGGTTTCTAAATAGATATAAGTCTAAGTTCCAGCTTTGCCATGACTTTAAAATTTTGAACAGTTGACAACTTCTCCAGTCCAGCTTCTTTATTTGTGAAATGCTAAAAAACATTAGGTTGTGATGATAGAAGAACTTACACCATGCCTGACACATATATCATGCTTTATACACAGTAAGTGCTATTGTTTCCAGGATCATGATGTTATGAATTCAGGCTTCCAGTGTTCTTGTTCTATAGAGACTGGTATCAGGCCACAGTGCGGCCATGCCATGGACCAGTGGGGATTCAACCTCCACCACAGTGCATTTGCACGGCCATACGCAGACCAGTCCTTTGTCCTTTCATTGGTATGAAGCCAAGAAATGGGTACAACTGAAGCAACCATTTACTGAGAGTTCTTCCAGTTTTTCTCATCTAGTCTTTTCAACCAAGGCCCCTGTGTCATTACTCCCCTCCCCCCACCACACACAGATATACTCACCACATAAACACATACAGGCACACACACCCAGAGCTTTTTATACTGTTGAGCTGGGAGAAGCCACATGAACATTCTTTCCTTTGTTTCTTGACTATTTAGGAAATAAGAGGAAATGATGTGACACTAAACGGGGGAATTAGGGAGACAGGGCAGGGGGTGGTGAAGGAGGAGAGGATGCACTAGGAAGAGAACGTGCAGATTGGAGATTTTTCTGCCACAGAGTTTCTGCTAAATGCAGCTAGGAAGTCCCATCGCTCCAGCATGTGTGACCTCCTGGTAATTTCCCTGGGGGTTCCCGCCTTGGAGAAACTTCACCTCCAGAATCAGGAGGAAGCTGAGCTAGGTAAATTCCCAAACAGAGAGAGTGGGTGGATGACCAAAGATCTGGAGATGTGCCTGGACAGGTTTCTAGGTGGGCTTCTCCCCCATGCTCTGACAGCCACAAATATGAGCTCAGACAGGAAGAGGGGGATGCCATGGCCAGGGATGACCGCTACTATTTTCCTTTGTCTCTCAGCTTCCTGTGTTTGAGCTGAAGGAATCCAAGGCTTTCTGTGATCACTCTTGTCTGGGATTCTTTCCTCAAGAGGTGTTCTTAAATTTGTGAGGACTGCCAGGAAACAGTGTGAGTCATGGCTTCTGAGCAGACAAAATTCGGCTTTAGAAATTCCCAGAGATATGACTTGTTTATAGGAAAGGAAACAGAGCTATTCTGAGCTGCCAGGGGAAGAGGAAAGCACTGCTCATTTTTTTAAATACCGTGTTGAAAGGTTAGACAAGCAGCCAGAGTGCCAGCCAGAACCTGGTATAGACACTGCGCTAGCAGTTCACGTGTCTGTGTTTTAGAGGACGTATTTAGGTTTGGCATTTTAAAATTCAAGTTGCATGTCACGGAAATTACACTTTCTGTCTTAATCCCAAAGGCATCAGCAGGCTCTGAGTGGAAGCCAGTGGGGTAGGGGTGCGCTAGCAGTTCACGTGTCTGTGTTTTAGAGGACGTATTTAGGTTTGGCATTTTAAAATTCAAGTTGCATGTCACGGAAATTCCACTTTCTGTCTTAATCCCAAAGGCATCAGCAGGCTCTGAGTGGAAGCCAGTGGGGTAGGGGGGCGAGGTGGAGGGGATTGTTGGACCTGGCCGAGGGAGGGGGAGTTCAAAGCCACCACCCTTGACAACTTTCTAACTTCACATGAGCAAACCACTGGTTTTTATTCCCACATTCCATGCTGCCTCCTCTAATGTCTTTCATTCACAGCAGTAACAACTGTGATGTCAACTGTCATTATCTTAAAGGATTGTTCAGGGCCACCAACATTGGAGAATGTGCCCAAGGAGAGAAACTCAGGGGGATTCCTAGTCCAACAACCCCTGCTTCTGAGTTGGCCCACTTTCTTGTGCATTGTTTGGCCCTGAGATATTCTAACTCATAATGTCACCGTTCACACATTTGTCACTGTTAGCAGAACCAGTCAGCTGACTGCAGAGATTGAATTCCAAGAGAAAATAATCCACTGAGTATTCGCCGATTCAACAATAATTAACCTATGTGATAATTTGGTTATTAACAAATTATTATTATATTAATAATTATTATATATCAAATTATTAACAAATATCACAATATTTGATATAATAATATCAAATATTATTATATATCAAATTATTAACAAATATCACATCAGATAAAATCAACACCTTTTCCAAATTATAAAGTAAACATTTCAATAGGAATAGAAGGTTGCCCCTTCAATGCGATGAAGATGCTCTGAGCTTAAAATAAAGATTACACTTAATGGGTAAACATTAAATGTCAGAAACAAACACAAAAAAATGTACTTTACTATTATCACTTTAGATTCTTTGGCTAATAAGTCATGAAACCAAAAGAATAAATTTTCTGAACTAAGATACTAAAGTACTTAAAAATCATATAAGTATATCTCTGGAAAAACTAAAAGAAATAGCTAAAAGCTATCTTCATTAATAAAGAGTCATAAAGTGGCTTGAAATAAGATAAACACCAAAAAAGCAGTAGTATTCCTATATACTGGCAATAACCAGATAGATAATGTAATGAAAGTAAAGTTATTCAAATAGCAACAAATACAAATGAGAAATGTACTAAAAATGTGTAAAAACTTGTAAAAAAGCCTTGATTGAGAGACATAATTTTAATAATTAAGAGGAAGAGTTATATTTTAGCCAGATGGAAAAATTCAACAGAAAAATGTCAGGGCTTCTCAAACTTATTAAAATAATTCTATCCAAAGATCCAACAGGGCTTTTCTTGGAAGTCATTAGAATTAGCATTGACAAATTGCTAAGCTTGGTGCTTATCTTACAACAAGGGCTCAAAACTGCAAACAAGAAAAACTAGCAAAAAATATATATATATTTGTCAGACAACAGAACCTATTGTTAAAACTGAGATGGTGAGTTTGATGGAAATGTAAAAATGTAAATGGCAGGAAAATAATCAAATGGAATAAAAATAAACATGAAACAGACCATGTTATACATGTATGTCACATTTTATAGATGGCTTTTCATTTTACAAAGTTTTCTACCTGCATTATCCTTTATGTTTCAAAATCATGCTATAAAACAAGTAACATTATCATCTCCATTCTTTTTTTATGAAGAAACTGATATTCAGAAATTAAGTGACTTGCCCAACATAATAAAACTGAGATTAACCCAGACTTGAACCTAGATTCTCCGACTTCTCATACCAGGACTCTTTTTACTACATTGCTCTCACAAAACAATGCAGAACAAGCTTTTTCTTTTTCAACTATGCTGAAATTTGGGGAAAAAAATATTTAGACTTGCCGCTTACACTATATACTCCTGCTAACAATAAGCAAACAAAAAACTGTGGTTGTTTGAAGATTTCAATACTAAAACTCACATTATAGAAACCTTTGCAAAAACCGATATACAGCGTAGAGACATGAAACCGAACTGGTGTCTGTGCTAGTTGCTCACTGCACCATTCACGAAGTGGGGAACTATGGTGCCTCCTGTTCACTCCTCCCCAACCCGCCCCACCCCAGATGAAGTCCCCATTACCACAAAGACATAGCAGTCCCGAAGTGAAATTGAAACTCTCTAGTGAATAACTGCTGAAAGTGTAGTCCATCTGTTCCTGGGGAAGGAGAGGATGATCGGAGAGTAATGCTCACTGCACCATTCACGAAGTGGGGAACTATGGTGCCTCCTGTTCACTCCTCCCCAACCTGCCCCACCCCAGATGAAGTCCCCATTATCACAAAGACATAGCAGTCCCGAAGTGAAATTGAAACTCTCTAGGGAATAACTGCTGAAAGTGTAGTCCATCTGTTCCTGGGGAAGGAGAGGATGATCGGAGAGTAATCAATTAGAAGTGCATATTTAAGAGTAAAAATAAACATAAAAAAAGAAAAGAAGTAGGCAACTAACATATAGTGCATGTAGGTCAACTACTCAAAAAAGCAGCCATAGACAATAAACGTAAATGACAGCCTTAAATGAATGGGCATGGCTATGTTCCAATAAAACTTTATTTCCATAAACAGGCAGCAGGCAGGCTATACTTTCATGACTACAGTGTTAAGCAGTTTACATTCGTTTTCTCATTCAATTATTCTAAGTACTCTTTAATGTATTAGTCCATTTCTGTTGCTTATAACAAAATATCTGGAACTAGGTGATTATAAAGAAAACAAAAGTTATT
>NW_007732646.1:98182-100895 GCF_000696425.1 Galeopterus variegatus
GTGTGTGTGTGTGTGTGTGTGTGTGTGTGTGTGTGTGTGTGTGGTGAAAGCAGATTGGTGGCTGTTTACGGAAACCAGGAAATCCCGAAACAAAGTGATCTAGAGGCGTTCATTTAACTTCTTTGAGCCCAAGCTTCCCTTTGTGTAGAATGGAAATGTCTTTCCTCATCCTTTTTTTTTTTTTCCCCAGGATGTCAAAATAACAAAGTAGAAAAAAACTGTGTAAAGTTCATTGGGTGCCTCAGGGAAACGTGTCATCGAATGACACAGTCTTATTGTCACCTGATATCCCATGACTTCAGCTGGCTCCAGTTTGCATCTCCCTTCAGCAGGGAACTTTGCCATCTTTACATTTAACACTTCTCTGTTGATGGACCAGCACTATTAAGCTGGTGCTTTGACAGCCATGTTGACAAGAGACCAGAATACATGACATGTGAAGGTGAAAGGACAGTGACTAAGGGGAGCAAACGAGCTTTTAAACAAGCCTGACACCATCCAGCTAGTTTTCATATTGCCTCCTGTGAAAAATCTTGACATATTGGTACATTGCCATGAGTTATTTCTTCATACATGGGTGTATAGTGGCCTAATATTATTTGATCTTGTACAGTGTTATCTAGGACTACAACATATTTTATTTTAAGCTCAATGACATTTCTTCAACAGTTAGCACAGCATGAGTGGCTCAAACTCACTTCAGTACAGTACACAAGGTCCCCAGGATTTTACTGTTTTATTTTTGTTTGAATAGATAGCTCTCTGACTTTATTTTTGATAGTTTCTGTTTTTGCCCAGCTTTGTCTGTTTTGAGCTGTATTTTTCTGTCTATGATTACATATTATATTATTTATTTTGCCACACGATTTATTTATTATCTGTTGTAGTGAGAACTAATTCACTTTAATTGCCCATGTTTAGCTATGTCTAAAAAGGGAAGACATTTCTCTCTTGGTCATGCTTATGGGGTGAATGGAAAGGAAATGGACTCTGGGCTGATTCCCTCGTGGTGAACCTCTGCTCTGGGCTTGGAGAATTGGGCTCAAACAAGAAGGGTTCACGTCGAGCCCTCAGCGAATTCTCTGAGTCCCTCATGATGCCTGGAATTTGATAACGCTTTCTGGAAACTCAGAAACTATTGGTCCTAATCTCAAATCAGCTATCGACATTCTGGTCTTTTCTATGTAAAGCCACGAGATTGACGGTTTATTTTCTAGTTGTAGTTTAATTTTGTTTTGTTTTAAGCTCTCTTAGGTGATTTCTGCCCAATCAATAAGATCGGCCATTCATTTAATCTGATTCTGTCATCAAGACAGCCAAAAACACTGGTGATTTTTCAATCTACTGTAAGTTCAGCCCATATGGAAACTAGCCCACTTTTCAATAGCTCTGTGACAGCTTTGTCAACTGTAATGTGAGAAGACGCTTACCCAGTTCACAGAACCATTGGAAGAATTATATAATAAACAAGACTGCCCTGTATTTAGTGATTGAAAACACACATTTTCTTAATAAAACAATAAAAACATATTCCTCCAAGAAGATAAACCCTAAATTTCTTGGGTGCTCTGTGTACTGCAGCACTTTGCTGGTGCTAACGCGAATTTGTCAATCAGAGCCACTGTATTCATTAATAAGGAAGAGCATTGACTTTTGCAGTTCTGTACTGATTATAATTTAGCCCTCCTCTTTTAAAAAACATTTTGAAAGTATAACATACATATAGAAAAGGGGGATAAATGTTACATTGTGATGAATTTTTTAAATAAACACACCCATGTAACCAACAATCAATGAAGAAACAGATTATCTACAGGGGCCCAGAAGCTTCCCCCCCATGTGCCCCATTCCAGGTAAACCTTCCCCCAAAGAAAACCACTATCCTGACTTCTGACACTGTGTTAGTTTTGCCTGTTTGTATCATTTTTTTATACATAGAACTATAGAATTATGCAGTATTAGTGCAGGCCTTTCTGAAGCTACTTAAGCTTACCACATCAAGATGATCTGAGTCCTGAATCAGTTTCTTTCCTAGACTGACTTGAGGAAAGAGACCTGGAGGAGGAAGGGAGAAGTAGAAGAATCATATAGTTTATCATCCAAACTGGGACACCTTTGAGAGTGAAAGGACATGCTATTCATAATAACACTGGGAAAAAGGCATAAACAGTGACTGTCCCTAGCAAACCAGGACATACAGTCACCCTGGTGAGAAGGGATGGGAGAAGACAGCAGGGGCACACTGGCAGGCAAAATCTATCTTCAAGGCCCTAAAATAGAATCCAGTCACATTGCCTGAGATGTGGGCGGGACAGGGGCTGGGAGCTCGCTTCCCAAGAAGTGTGGTCACTGGTAAAACTCAGATCAGTGAATATACTGAGCTCCTGCTATGTGCAATGGCACAAAGATAGATCAGGCACTGTCCCTGCCCACAAGGAACTCACAGTCTGATGGTGGCAGCAAAACAAGTGCAAAAATAGATTAACTGCAATGTAGTTGCCAACAGAAGTATACAAAGTACTATATGGGTTCCAACAACTCATACAGTTGCTGTATGATTCCATGATTCCATGCTGTATGATTCCAACAGTTCACTGCAAGAGATGGAAAAAGCATCATGGGAGGTAGCATTTCAGATGGTGTAGATTCTATACCAGTGGTTGTCAACTTTGCACATTAGAATTACCTAGGGAGCTTTTCAAACTCCCAATAC
>NW_007732646.1:102044-106004 GCF_000696425.1 Galeopterus variegatus
AAAAAATTAATTAATTATGAAACCATTTGCTAAGGCCAATAACAGGGATGGATGGGGAAAAGATGCACTGAACATCAAGGGAACTCAGAGTGGTAATAAATCCATCATAAATCGCACAAGCCATCTGATAACGTCTGTTCCTCACATTAGCATCCCATTAAGCCGCTATTAGTGATAGCAAGGAAACTGAATGAAACTCGCTTCCTGCGTTAGCACTTGCAGCCGGGGGAGCGTTAACAAGCTCCCATCCTTTACGGGCACCTTTAAGGACCTGAAGTCCATTTGTAAAGGATGCTTAGAGGCCCCAGACCTTGACCTATCACGCTCAAGCTGCAGGAGTTTGGGGTGGGGGCTGGAATTAATCACAGCAGGGACACAATTTACAGATCAATACCAGCCAATTAGAAGGCTCCCTGCTGCGGAGAGCTCCCTTGGAATGCCAGGTGACCTTTGCCCTTGACTTTTTGTGGGGGCAGATGGTTTCTTTATCACAGCTACTGATAAGGACGGTGTTAGGGGGTACCTATCTCATTTCACATCATGCCAACCCCTGCCAGGGCGTCTTGAGGCTGAACTTCTTAGCACTTCAGCATGAGCCACCCGCTGGTAGAGGCTAAAGGAAGATAGGGATGGAAATTAGATCTGTAATTAATTCACAGCCATTTTGCCANGAGGCTAAAGGAAGATAGGGATGGAAATTAGATCTGTAATTAATTCACAGCCATTTTGCCACTTTTTTGTGTGTGAACTCAGCCCGGACCTTCAGGAAGCCACTGACAACAACAGAAAGTTAGGAAACTCAGTCTTTGAGGTCAGTACACTGTGTGTGCTCCTACTCTGCTGCCTTTGCTACCTACAGCAGAAAGGAGATTCTGAGGCCTCTAGAACCACCTAGAAGGGCAAAGCCCAGTCACTATCATTGTGTCCCGCAATCTGATTCAGGTACTGGAGCTGGAGCTTGAGGGTGCGCCCCAGGACCCCCGTCCTCCCCACGCTTACGTGATAGATGTCTGCCATTATTGTTTATAGGGTTGGGCCAATATTTTTTTTTATATCAATTTCTGGCATCCTTGCCACAGAGATAATATGTTCTAAGACATAGAAATTTAGAAAAAAGAAATAAATAGATGATACTGGAAAGTGTTCTGAAGTTCGTCATTTATTTTTCAGTCATTTACTTTTTAAGTTTTATTTTAAGGAGAACAATCTATTATTTACAGCCCCTCCTGTAGATCCGGGACTTCTGGCATCTGGCTCCACCCTCCTATACACTGTATCTTCTCTTGCAGGATTTCAACCACGGTTTCTTCTGATGCCAGTTTCAGGAACCCTTCTCAACTCTTCCCCTCCTACCTATTCCTGTGCCCCTTTCACCACAGAGAATCGTGGTTTTAAAATGAGAAATAGAACAAAGTTTGGAGCTGATTTCAGTAAGTACAAGGCCTGGGAAGAATCATATAGAGATTTCCTTCTCTGACTTTACCCCAACCCACACATCTTTTTATTTAAGTCAAACCTGATATAAATAACTATCAAAAATATCTTTGAAAGGAAAAACACAAACTTTTGGAAGGTCAACCTAGGAATTGTGAGTGGATATGATAGGGACAACAGCATAGATTCTGCCTTGGAAAGAAATGTAGAAAAGGGGGGGGGGGCTTATAAGGTAGGAGGTGCTCAGTTTCCCTGAGTTCAGGTTACAGGACACACCTCTGGATTTCAGGCCACTCCCCAAGGTCCCAGGCCCCTCCTGTAGGCCCTCCCTTAGAGGAAAGTTACCATTGCTTGTTACTCCTATTTGCAGCACCAACATGGGGAAATTGAGACTACAGGGTGCCTGCTTATGCAAATCCAGTGGCTGAGCATGCTCAGTAGAGAGGGGTTATGTAACCCTGGTAGCTGGGCATGCTCAGTAAAGTGAAGTTTATCCTCTGAATGACCTTCCACTAGGGGTGATAGAGAGCACAGAATATTCTTGGATATGTTCAGTGTATGTGACAAAATTTGGCCAATGAACGTGCCTTAAAAGGGACCAACTGAGCATGTGCAAGACTATGTTACGTAACAAGGCCACCCCCTTAATTGAAAATTTATTAGATAGAATTTATATGTATTAGATAGCAGAACTATAAAAGCTGAATCCTGAAAGGGCTCACGGACCCGAGCTGATAAGACGACAGGGCCCGAGCTGACAGTTCGCCAGAGAAGTTCCACTTTATTCAAGGACTGCGCGTACATTTATAGGGAGCTGCGTTCTGGGTTTGGATAGGGGGTGGACGGGCAGTAGCTGATTGGACGGAGCTGGGCAGGAAGTGAGCCCTCACCTGTGACTGGCTGAGGTTTGGCGCGGGTGGGCTTGGGTGTTGGCATCGGCGGGCTTGTTTACTGCGGAGAAGAACCAGGAAGGGCGCTATATTGCCAGGATGTGTCCCTGTTCAAGCGCCCATAGGGTCCCTACAAATCCCAGTAGGAGGCAGGGCTGTGGCTCACTCACTGTGGGCAGCCCATACTCTGCCTGTGGAGTGTGTATTTCTTTCTTTTTGTATCAAGCTGACTTTCAGCAAGTGGCTACTCACTCTCTTGAGCCAGCCTGTACTCTGTACTGAACTTTGAGTGTATACTTCTTACTTTTGTATGAAACTTGGTGTGGGCTCTGCTCAGTCTCTGGAGCTAGGCCATACTCTCTCTGTGAAGTCTGTATCTCTCATTCATCACATTAAGCCTGTTTTCATCTTCTACTGTGACTCTGCTCTTGAATTCTCTCCTTTGGCAGAGTGAAGAACCTCGTAAGAGGAAGGGGTGGGTTGAGGCTGGCTATAGGGCCTCCCACACCCTCTCCTCTGACATCGGGGGAAGTTTTATGAACTAATGGTATATGAGTATTAGACTCAAGAACATGTAAATGCACACAATTGGCAGGAGCTACCCTCTTTCTGTCTTGCCCTTCACATCCACCAGCTCCTTCAGTCACTAACTCCCTAAGCCCCTCCCCAATATGCAGCAGTCACCCCATGTCCTGAGGGAGGATTCTGCCCTAGTTCTTTACTCACGTAGGAGAGGGCAGTTGTCCACCTTCCTATCTACTCTAACAGCTTTGCAACCTCTGCTGCATTGTAGTCTTGACAAAAATGTTTAGTCTAAATCTAGCATGGGGCGGGGGAAATTCAGACAAATCCAGACGGTGGGACATTGATATATCTTGAATGAGAGTGTCTGAGCACAAAAGTGGCAACATGTTGAAAACAATTGTTGCATCTAGTAAAGAATATCAGGATTATATTACTTTTTCAATTTTTATGTATGTTCGACATCTGTCAAAATAAAAAATTGGGAGAAAAACAGGAATCTACAAGGACCAAGAAGGTGACATTTCTAAGGCACTCTGAGATTTTGATTTGAAGCAGGATGTAACGTCATAAAGCATTGTCCATGTATAACTGCACTTTGGTGTTCCAGCCTTACACCTTGCCCTTCATTTGGGCCTGCAAAACAGCAGCTTTCTCTTTTGTGCCCAAATAAAAATGCTTAACGAGCTTATAATTTCTATAAGGAGGTTTGTTGATGTCAACAGAAATAATGAACATGCTCAATAAAAATTTTATATTCTAATGTAAAGAGGTCATTAATAAACTTCCCATTTTTTAATTCTAAAACTTTTTATCTCATTTGCTGTTTTTCAAAAATTCACCTTGTGCTTCCCAGACAGGTCCAATGAGTGAGAAAGCAAAGGTGCACCTCTTACTGACCCGGCGCTCAGTCTGCTGCATTTAGTGAGCCATAGCTTACCTGTGATACTCAAGAAAGTTTTTTTCACACTGATATTTGACACAGGAAATGAAACAGACTATTAAACCAGGTTTTAACAAATTTGGAGGTTCTTTATGGAAAACTAAATTCCCTTTATCAGAAAATAAAACCATGTCCAAGGAACCAGCTTCCTCATGAAAAGAATTTAAAGAA
>NW_007732646.1:107117-107850 GCF_000696425.1 Galeopterus variegatus
GGGGAAAACTCTGTGTTTTTATGCTAACTCTGACTAAAGAAGGGATAGTTGTGGAGAAATATGATTGCTTATAAACTGAGGGAGAAACCCAGGAAGGCCTGTTTGTTCAGATTCTTCTTGGCTGCTCCGTGTAACATTGCTTCTACCTTGGTATGGGGCAGGACTCTCTGGAATGAGGGTCTTATGACCTACTTTCAGGCAAGGTAGGTCATAGACTTCTTTGATAATCATGCTTCACACAGAAAGGAGGAGGAAGGTCAGAGTGACCATGTTAGTCCATTCCATTGCTTATAACAAAATACCCGAAACTGGGTAATTTATAAAGAAATGAAATTTATTCCTTACAGTTTTGGATGCCTAAAGTCCCCAATCTAGGGAGCCCATCTGTTGAGGGCCTTGTTCCTGGTGGGAACTCCCTACAGTGACACAGGGTGTCACATGGTGAGAATGGGCTGGGCAAGAGTAAGCTAACCTTCTTACTGGCTCTCCTTATAAAGCCATCACAACCACTCCCATTACTCCATGAATGGATCAATCCATTCACAACAGTACAGTCTTTACGATCAAATCAGCTCTTAAAGGCCCCGCCTTTCAAATGCCATAATCCAATTTCCCACTCTCTTAGCGCTGCTACAATGGGAGTCAAGCTTCATTGAGTTTGGGGGCAACATTCCATCCACACCAGTGACCTTCTTGCTTCTGAGGTCCTCCCAATCTCCTGCAGTCCAAAGTA
>NW_007732646.1:108790-110262 GCF_000696425.1 Galeopterus variegatus
CCATCCACACCAGTGACCTTCTTGCTTCTGAGGTCCTCCCAATCTCCTGCAGTCCAAAGTACTTTGGGTAATGTTTTCTGAGCCCTAGCACCACATTTTTTACCACTTTTGTGCCCAAAGAAAGATACTAATCGACTTACAATTTTTGTAAGGAGGTATATTTGATGTCATCAAAAAAATTATGGACACGCTCGATAAAATTTCATATTCTAATGTAAGGATAATAGGCAGTGTTACATATTTATTATAATTATATATTTTGTTATATATTTACATTTATTGTATTTTTGTTTATATATAAAGGTGCCTAATAGCCCATACTTTAAGAGAGCACTAAATATTATGAGAAAGAAAAGATAAACCTAGGGTAAGACTATGACAACTGTGTATCTATAAAAGGAAAATATGCAGCACCACAGTGTATTTCCAATGTGATTAACAAAGCTAATAATCTGCATTCAGAAGCATGTAGTTCTTGTACCATCAGCTACATATAGGCTCTCAGACTGATGACCAGAATAATAATTATGAGTAACTTTTCTTGAATGCTTCCCAAGTGCCAGGCACTATACTAGATGTTCTGCATGTATTATGTGTCTCATTAATCCTCATTTTGCAGAGGAGGCTCCTGAGACTGAGAAGGGTCACAGAGTTGCTAAGTGGTCAAGCTGAGGTTCAAGCCCAGGCCACATAACTTCACTCCCCACACCCACCATCATTCCAGCTACCACTCAAAGTTCTACTTACAAGGGGCCAAAAAATGGCACACAACCTAGGACAAAAAAGTGAGTAAAGATATACATGCATGAGTCACATCACAACATGACAAAAACTGTATAACTTTTATATTCACCATTTGTTTTCCACACAGAAAGCTCAAATATAACACAGTTGGGCTTATCTATAAGACAGAGTCCAGACTATCTGCAGGTGGATTGCATTGTTTGGGGAGTTAGTCACGTGACCTAAATATGCCTTTGCCACTGCTTTGCAGAACTGTAACACTCAAGCTCCAATAGAGTTAGAGTCCCTCATCTCCCACCCTACCACCCTGGTGTCACCTTGACAAAGAGTTAACACCTTCACCAATGCATGGTAAGGTTCTGTTCACAGGGAAAAGGATAAACCTGGATCCTAAACAGAAAGCCTTTCTCTTCCACAGATCAAAAGTGCAGCTGAAGATGTTGGTTAACTTTTGAGGTTCAGGAATAAAAGAATGAATATAAAGCACCAGGTACTGTGCTTGGCACATATGAAACACGCAACAAATGACTATTGTTATACACTTATTATTTCCATGCTCTCTTATACACAGTTTAGTCATACATCTTTAAATATCTCTGCGTTGGGGCCGCCCCATGGCGCACTCGGGAGAGTGTGGTGCTGGGAGCGCAGCAGCGCTCCTGCGGCGGGTTCGGATCCTATATAGGGATGGCCGGTGCGCTCACTGGCTGAGCCCGGTGCGGGCGACA
>NW_007732646.1:111298-112199 GCF_000696425.1 Galeopterus variegatus
TTCCCTTACCGGTCAAAAAAAAAAAAAAAAAAAAAAAATCTCTGCGTTGAACTCTAGTGCTGGGGAGAGAGAGACATTACCACAAAGGTAGTCTGAGAGAGCGGTAGACAGATGGAGGCCTGTGGATCCACATTCTTCTGGGAAAACCCCAATTCTTTCTGCCTTTAAAGAGGTAGCACGTAGCAGAAAGTGAATTCATTCATTGGGCAACTTGATTAGAACTTGTGGCTTGTATTGCTGGGATATTTTGCTATCATGGCCTAAGCTAAATCATGGTGTACACAAGCTGTTATATCATAAAACTTTTAATTTTAACCTATAACTCATGTACCAAGTTTCTTCAAGCTACAATTCCCAGTCATCAACAATATCTTTGGCTTGACATTGTAAATACGAAAAGTGTTGTTTTTAAGAAAAATGTTTTTAAGCTGATGCATCATTTCCAACACACCCTATAAAGTTGCTGTGTTTCAGAGGTTCTTTGGTTTATTTTAATCTGTTTTTTAAAAAAAATAACATAATACTTTTGGACACTTCAAACTTTTTTTCTTTGCTTTGATGATGGTCTTTTTTTCTCTCCCCCTAGTTTCATCTCTTTTCAAAAGCAAAATTTTAAAACCTGTAAGTAGAAATTGGAACAACTTCTGGGTTTTGCACAGCACCTACCTAATTCCTCAGGATATTCTGTTCTCTTTTTTTAATGTACATTTTTAAAGGTAATAACAAACTAAACTTTGACCTTTAAAACCTTCAAACAAATCAATTGGCAGGAGGAAGGACTAGGTAAAAAAGCAGAATGGGGGCCGGCCTGGTGGCACACTGGATAGTGCGCTGCTTGGCAAGCGCGGCGGCACTCCCGCCGAGGGTTCGGATCCCACATACAGACCGGTTCCCGCTCACT
>NW_007732646.1:112287-114055 GCF_000696425.1 Galeopterus variegatus
GCGACACTGAGGGTTGCGATCCGTTGCCGGACACGGAAAAAGACAAAAAAAAAAAAAGCAGAATGGAAAAAAATCAGACAAGGCTGGGAAGTCCTAAAAGGATGAGTTTGTGTGTGTTATTGTTATTGTCGTGGTTCCTTAGTGTGTATGTGATTTAAGCAAGCAAATTTTGAGTGAAAAATGTAAGAAAAGGAGAAAAGTGGTAGTTGCTTTTGAAGTCATTTCAAAAGGTGAAAGGTTTAGAAGGCAAAGGAAGGCAGAAAGGGGCTGCGACAGTCAGTGCAGTTCCCTCAGCACCTGTTTGCACCAGCAGCTCCAACCTCTGCAGGCATCGTCTCTGCATTGTCACTGGGTTCTTTATTCTTAGTTGACAGGAGAGGGTAGCAATGGTTTCCTTATTTCTCTTCCTTTTGCTCTTTCGTCTCCTTTATTTTTCCTTCTTCTTTTCTTCATTCTCCTCTTCTTTCTTCTTGTATTTCCTTCGCTTTTAAATTCAGTTTGGTATAGAGAGTTTTTCCTGATTGGCTTATACACATTGTTTCTTCTCCTGGTACAGATAACAATTTTTTTGGATCAAAATATGATCTGTGAATTAAAACTCCTTCTGCTACCAGAGTTCCATGTTGTGTCACACAGAAACCTGCAATGGTGCCCTTGAAGTTGTTTTCACACTGCAGCAAACACAGGAGCCAGACATGACATGAGTTCAAGTGCCACATGTATTTGAGGTTAAAGGAAAATTACCTGTGAGAGAAGAAATGTGTTGGCTTATATTCACTATGAAATATAAATGACTAATGTCAAATCTTTTGCTGAAGCAGAAATTGATGGAGGGGAGGGAAGAGATGGAGAAGGGTGTCGAGCCCTTTAAGAAGGGAGCTCTCAGCAGAGGAGAGAAAATTACACAGAAATAGGAGGCTAGTACACTGAAGGCCACCTGGGTGTGGATCTCCACTCTGCCTTGAACTTGCCTTACCCTTCAGCATCAGGAATATGCAAAAGTATCCAGTTGTGTTCATTCCAGATCAGCAAGAAAATAAACACCTACCCCAGAAAAATGGGAAGCATCTACAGATCTTCACAGAATGCCAGGCAGTTGCGGTCTAATTCAGCCTCACTAAAATGTGGGCTCACTGTTCTACTCTGGGTGGTTATCTGAATTTTTCAGTTGAATAATAAGAGCTAAAGAAGTTATTTCCACAGAGTGAGTGTATGAAAGAATTTATCTGAACTGGCTCAATATGCTTGAGTTCTCTCCCTCTTAACCGAGAAATCCACAGGCTCATCATCAAAAAGCTCTCCCTCCCTCCCTCCCTCCCTCCGTTCCTCTCGCACACACACACACCACCTTGTCTCCCTCTCTCTCCTACATACACCTTAAGTTTGGGCCAGTCTCAACCCCATCTCAGCTCCTGAAGCCCCAGCCCGCTCCCATCTCAACTAAGACGATAGGCAGAAGTTAGGCAACCAGCTGTCTTGTGATAAATTTCTAAGTTTATCACAAGACAGCTGGTTGGGTGCTCCAGCCCTCTTGCTCCCCTAGCAAATGATATTTCTATGGTGGCTTTGTTATTTTATGAACCTTCAGCATTCTCAAGAATTCATTGGTTCTAATTTGGACTATACCTAACTTCAAAAGTCCATGGCAAGAAGCAATTTGTCATTTGCAGAGCACTCATTTGAATGTTGCACTTTCTGGGGTGGAGTGTTGGGTTGTGAAACCAGAATTTCTTATTTAGGCTTAGTTGCTCCCTTCCTCTCAGAAGCA
>NW_007732646.1:115199-125510 GCF_000696425.1 Galeopterus variegatus
GAGGAAAAATGTACTAAACAAGACTCTGCAGTGTCACTTGGAATAAATAAATGTTCCTTTCTTCATATATGGACCTTTACTGACTTGAGGAGCCTTTGGTAACATTTACCTGGTGCTAACCTGCCTGTTCCAATGTCTTTTAAACCATTAAATGTCCTTAACTATATGTCTGTAAGAGATGTTTATCTCACCTTAACCAGAAAAATAACTCTCTCTCTCTCTCTCCACACACACACACACACACACACACACACAAAGACATATTCCATCTGCTTCCTTCTTGATTCAAATTAGACTACACTAGGTACAGTTCCCAAACTTCCCAAACAGGATAGCTGTCTCAACATATTTTACCCAAGCCTGGCCTCTCACTTCTTAAAGAGAACCAAGCACGAAGAGGAAATGGGGGCTCCCCTTCTTTGCCTCCCCCAGATCCCTATCCTTGTTGGCTGCTCTGGCTGCAAACATGAGCAGTGCCCAGTCTGGCCCAGGTGAATTTTACCCACAAAAGAAACTATGGCGTTACTTCATCTGCTCCAGTAAGGCAATACTCGTTGTTACTAAGTTGGCTACTTCTAGTGATGATGCTTTTAAGAGTGACCAGTCCCCCTTTAGGTAACTGTAAATGTATTTGGAATACATTTCATAAAACTATGCATAACAAAGCCATTTCTCCACCAGCTACTGTATTCCAGTGGACCAGAGTCTGCCTATTTTTGAAGCCTCTAGGTGCCTTAAGAATGTTTGTCTCGTTATCCCCATTACTTTCTCCTCCAGGGAACTATCCCTAATAAACTTTGCTATATCTCTCTCCTGGCTAGTTTTAATATGAGCCAAGGGAAAGATTTCAGAAAAGCACAAGTTCTTTTCTGCCTGGGCTTGCAAAATTGTCTTTTGCTGCAGATGCATCTGTTAGTAATGATTGAGACAATCTGCACAGCATAAGACAACTAGTTGAGAGATGACTCTAAAAAGACCCTCTTCCAAGAAATGTTTAACCTCTTAATATCTTTTCATGACAACAGGATCTTGAATTTAATGGCCCCAGAAAACTAGATGATGTCTTCTCACTTAACATGGCCCTCATAAAGTAACACTAGCACCTTGGAACAAGAGGTCGTTGAGAAGTTTCAGGGACTCCAAGACTATAAATATTACCAGAAAGGATACTTCAGGTTCAAGTACCATTTCCAAGTTCTGACCTTCTCCAATAGGCTCAGGGCGACTGACTTTAGTAAAGACGCTCTTTGAGATGACGAGAATCCCTTGGCATTCTTTACATGGCCCAGAAGACCTCAAATCTAAAGACAGATTCTCAGGAGGCTGAGCACATCAGAAAATCCCTAAATTAGTTCTCTAACCCCCTTGTTCTCTTACCATCTTTTTACTTTGGTCTGGAAATGAAATCAGTACAGTTTCCAGCCAGAGACTTAGAGCAGCCTGGGTATGAATACCAGGCCCAATGAGCTCAAGACAGCAGTGGAGTCATCCTTGGGTGTCCCATTCACACCTAGCTTTATTTGCTGACGTGTTAGCTGATAAGGTAAATCCACCCTGCCAAGCAGGGATTATAGACTGAGGAGTATAATGTGATACGCCAGGAAGACAAGAAGCCACAGCATAAACATTTTCCTGGAGTGTCAATAATGGAGGAAATGTCATTATTTTAGAGCATTACAAACTAGAGTAGAATGCAAACTTGGAGTAAAATGCAAAATTCATGGACTTTGAAAGTAAAACTTAAATCTGCAAACACATTTTGAGCTCCAGGCAAGAGTTTCCAATTCCTTGCCCGGATCTCAGGGGGTCCAAATGTTTGTTTTTCTCCTCCGTTAGGGGCACTTTCATGGATATTTGAAAAACAACTGTCCTAATGTACCTCTCCCAGGGCTATTGACACTTTAACAAGGCACTCTTACTGGGAAAAAAAAAAATTGTTACCAAAAAAAAGAAAGAATTAAGAGAAAAGTAAAAAAGAAAAGAAAAAAGTGTTTACAGGAGTCTTCATATAATTCTGACATTAATACTCCTCATTTTATATAAAANCTTTATTTGCTGACGTGTTAGCTGATAAGGTAAATCCACCCTGCCAAGCAGGGATTATAGACTGAGGAGTATAATGTGATACGCCAGGAAGACAAGAAGCCACAGCATAAACATTTTCCTGGAGTGTCAATAATGGAGGAAATGTCATTATTTTAGAGCATTACAAACTAGAGTAGAATGCAAACTTGGAGTAAAATGCAAAATTCATGGACTTTGAAAGTAAAACTTAAATCTGCAAACACATTTTGAGCTCCAGGCAAGAGTTTCCAATTCCTTGCCTGGATCTCACGGGGTCCAAATGTTTGTTTTTCTCCTCCGTTAGGGGCACTTTCATGGATATTTGAAAAACAACTGTCCTAATGTACCTCTCCCAGGGCTATTGACACTTTAACAAGGCACTCTTACTGGGAAAAAAAAAAAAATTGTTACCAAAAAAAAGAAAGAATTAAGAGAAAAGTAAAAAAGAAAAGAAAAAAGTGTTTACAGGAGTCTTCATATAATTCTGACATTAATACTCCTCATTTTATATAAAAGTAGAATCAGAGGTCCAGAAATGTTCAGTACTTTGCCCAACATCACATAACACGAGGTGTCAAAGCCAATGCAGACAGTAAGTAGAAATGGTCAGGAAAAGAGAGCCTTGTCTGGACCCCTCATATCATTGCCCACAGTCAACCATCCACTCCACCTACGTGAAAGAACTATCCAGATTTGCCCCCAGCTGGTGTGTACCTGCTGCTCTCCTAGCATGTCCTATGAAGGATCCTTTCTACGTCCCTAATAGCAAAACAGCACCCTGCTGACACAGGAAGGGAGAGGAAGCTTAGGTTTATTCTCTCTGGAGATATTTTTATTGACCTCTGTGGATCCCTCCAGCCTGGCTGGGGATAGTTTTGATGAGACAGATGAAGGGAGGTCTTTGAGGGGACTGCATGGAAATTAGAAAAGTGAGCAACCTGAGGGTGCACTACCATTCTGGTCCTCAGTCTCTGGTTCTCTCTGCGTGTGTCTCTGTCACAATCTGATTCTCAAATCTGCCACTCTATCTCTGGTGTTTTCTCAGTTTCTATTTCTCCCTGTCTCTGTTTTTTTCTTTCTGTTTACTCTCTGCTTTTTCTCTCCTTGTATTCCTCTTCTACCCATTTTCTCTTTATTTGATTTGAGAAATTGTATCATTTGCTAACAAGCCTGAGGATATAAGCATCACAATATGTAATTAAAATATGTAAAGTAAGTGACAGCCTCAGTATATTGCTTGGAGTTTTGTTGCATATTTATTAATGTATCTGTAATTTAATTTGAAATATTTCGGCCTTGTCTGTGAAATATTCTGCATATGCTAGTTTAGGCTTCCACTGCAGGGGCAGTCAGCTGCCTTAATGGAAAACCCATACTCCTGGGAAGCCCGGTTAGCATCATATTGGAAAGGCCTGTTATAGAAGCAGCTATTACAAATGCTGCTGTCTTCTGTATCCCAAGGTTTTGTTAATTAGCATAGTGAATTTTGGAAATATTAAAAGTGGCTATTTATTAAATAAATTAATGGCTTTTTTAATTGGCATACACAGGTTTTCACATATTTACACTACTCCTCAAAGACCTCAATTTACAGCAGTGAATCTGAGGTTTGAAAAGGTTAGAAATGGACTTTGTTGGTGAAATTAATAGGTTCAAGATATGTAGATTGGCTAAATATTTAAGAGGCTCTCCCATCCTTCCTTAAACAGTGTATTGGAACCTAGCTTGGCCTGTAGCCTGTCTCTTTTGAGATGACATCCAGGGCTTGATCTCTGAATGCTCCCATGTCCAGCCATTAGCCAGAAGGATTTTCAGTTGCCTGGTCTATAGTAGAACAGAATTCTGTCTCTGGAATACCTTCATATCTGCCTCAAGTGGACCTTTCATGCAAGTGGGAATGGACACGACCAAAAGGACAGAGGCCTGAGATGTCTTCGTGTTTGCAGAATGGATCATATGAGGTGTTCTGTGTCTGTTTATATGACTGTTTAATGAATACTCACATGTGGGGATGAATTTGGTTTGAGGTCTGTTTTCACCATAACCTGGTAGGAAGATTATAAAGGAATAGCTAACCCTCAACAACCTCCAACTTCTTCAAAGGCTCCTGTTATGTACCAAAAAGAACTTTAAAATTGTGCATTAAAAATTGACTTAGGTTCAGATACCTATACCAGCCAGCCACCAAAAAAAAAAAAAAAAAAAAAAAAAAAAAAGAGGCTTAAGCCAATTCCTAACAGCAATATAGAAAAACAAGCAAAAGAAGTTTTGTTTCATATTTCTGCTGCCTCCAAAGGACTCTGAGAAGGAAATTCCAAGAAGAGCTGGTGTAACAACATAGACCTGCATAAGAGGCTGTGATGGAAATCTAGATTCCCCATCACCACCACCAATTGTCTGTATAACTTTGGGCGAGTCATTTTAACCCTCTGAGGCACAGCAGTTGCATCTGCAAAGCGAGAATCATTGCTTACTTGCACCAAGTGTCTCTTGAGCTTTGGAAGTGATTATTCAAAGAAGTTGTAGCTTTGCTTTTGGGGGAGGGTGTCCTTCCCTGACCTCAAAATGTTCCAACTCCTTTCTTTTTGTCAGTGGGGTCTATTGGGGGGTGGGTAATAGCTTTCTTGACGTATAATTCACATATCACACATTTCAACCATTTAAAGTATATTACACAATGGATTTTAGTATGTACATAGAGTTGTGTAACCATCACCGTAAGCAATTTTAGAACATTTCACCAACTCAGAAAGAAACACTGTATCCTTTAGCTATATCACTTCCCAATCTCCTCATCCTTCCCCAGCTTTACACAGCTACTAATTTACTTTCTGTCTCTAATTTCTGCCCTTCGGGATATCTCATATAAATGTATCTTATACAATATGTGGACATTTGTGACTGGCTTCTTCAACTTAGCATTATATTTTCAAAGTTCATCCATACCGCAGTACTTCATTCCTTTTTATGGCCAAATAATATTCCATTGCGTGGATGTACAACATTTTATTTATCCATTCATCAGCTGATGGACATTTGGTTCATGTCAATCTTTTTGTTATTATGAATAATGCTGCTATAAACGTTTCAGGTACAAGTATTTGTGCGGACATGTGTTTTTATGGCTCTGGAGTATATACCTGGGGATGTCATTGCTGGGTTGTATGGTAACTCTATGTTTAGCTTTTTAAGGAACAAACAGACTGTTTTCCAAAATGGCTGTACCATTTTACATTCCCACCAGCAGTGTATGAGGACTCCAATTTCTCCACATCTTTGCCAACACTTTATATTTTGTCTTTTTTATTATAGTGAATGTGAACTGGTATCTCACTGTGGTATTGATTTGCATTTCCCCAATGGCTAATTATGATTAGCATCTTTTCTAATGCTTGTTGGACTTTTGTATATCTTTTATGCAGACATTTCTATTTAAATCCTTTCCCTATTTTTAAATCTGGTTGTCTATTATTGAGCCATAAGAGTTCTTTATATATCTAGATGTAAGTCCCTTATCAGACATATAATTTCAAAATTTTTTTCTCCCACTGTGTCAGTCTTTTCACTTTATCATGTCCTTTGAAGAATAGAAATTTTTATTGTTAGAAAAGTCAAATTTATCTTTTTTTTCTTTTTATCGTTTGTGATTTTGGTGTCATTTATGAGAATCCATTGCCAAATCCAAAGTCACAAGGATTTATCCCTATGTTTTCTTTTAAGGGTTTTATGGTTTTAGGTCTTACATTTAGGTCTTCAATCTGTTTTGAGTTAATTTTTGCATATGGTGTAAGGTAAGAGTCCGATTTCTTTTTTTGCATGTGGCTATCCATTATACCAGCACCATTTGTTGAAAAGACTATTCTTTGTCCATTTAATGATCTTGGTACCTTTGTTGAAAATCAATTGACTATAGATATGTAGGTTTATTTCTGTACTCTCATTTCAATTGCATTGATCAATATGTCTATTCTTGTCCCAGTACTACACTGTCTTGATTACTGTGGCTTTGTAGTAAGTTCTGAGACTGGGAAACATGAGTCCTACAACTTTGTTCTTCTTTTTCAAAATTGTTTTGTTTATTCTGGGTCCCTTATGTTTCCATATAAATTTTCAACTCCTTTTTATTTTAAACAGGAAAAGTGCTGGTGGGTTTTAACGTCTATAAATGGCTTTTGATTTTTGCTTTCTAGGGATTGAAAAGCAAAGAAATCTAAAATTTCTATAGTTCTATGGCCTCAATATAGTAGGAATTTATCCCAAAATAAATTTATCAAAGACTGAATGAACATGCTTTAAATTTCCTCTTGCACTATTTATCTTTTTGTTTCCCTAGTGAGAGATCTTTTAAAACTGTTCAGCTTGGGAAATCTTGCCTACTAAGAATGGCCTCAGACACTCAGCCCCATCTTCCTGAGCTCCAGGATTCTGGAAGTTGCCCCTGGTTAGTCAGACTAGCAGAGGCAATGAGCAAAAATTAGTCCAATATCAATTTGGCAATCTGAAAAAAAAATTTCAAAAAGTGTTTTCTGAAATCACTCTCATTAAAATTCTTGATCCAGGCATCTCCTAATAAAAAGCTGTGTGCCCTTACCCCACTCCCTTCACCCCCACTGGGTAATGCAATAGTCTCAAAAACTCATGTAAAAACCTCCTCTCAAATAAGCACATTGAGAGGCAAGGAAAATGATGTTGAAAGTAGTGGAAGCCTGCAGAGCGAGGAGAGGAAAGGATGGAGAGCAAGATAAAGGCATAAACCATTTAGGACAGAGAAGGGAAGAGAATGAAGAGGAGAAAGGGAAAGAGGAGCCCAGAAAGGGAGAGAGAAGCATATGGCAGGTATCAATTATTTACCATTTATGTACAATAAAAAAAATGCACTTTAACTACAAGAAAAGCACCAAATCCACTCAATAACCATTTAAAAGCATATGGAAATAAAACACAGTCATTTAAGGGGCTATAATAAATGTGCAATGCTCTTTGTAATGCCCCTGAAAGAATACAAGTGTTAAGCCTTGGTAAATTACACTTAAAAGTAAGTGTAACACAAAAACGAAATTAGGCATACAAATAACCTCACACTTAGGCATTTTTTAAAAGTCTCTTTCAAACAGTTAATTAGAAAAGGCTCTAAGGAGCATAACTTTTCTTCTTTCATATTCTCTTCCCTTAACAATAGAGCCAAGCAAATGGCGGGAGCAAATAAACACATAGATCTAGCATGCAGAGAAGGTCTGAATTATATCGTCTGCCCTGGAAAAAGGAAAAAAAAAGGAGTGGGGAGGCAGGGAGGGAAAATAAATAGAAGGCATGGTCAGAATTGTTCCCTTCATTTATTAGAGAACTAAATGAAATCCTTTAAACAAGGGCCACAAAAAATATGCAGATGGCATCACAAGCTCTGTTCTCAATTGCACATTTTAATAACTTCAATGTTTTCTTCAAAATGCACTAGCCAATCAGAAAGTACTATTAACCTCAGGTGCCCATCCTTCATTCACATCTGCTCTATAATATAGTCATGTTTCTGGTAAACCAGCCCAAACATATTCTAGCCTTAAAGGGGAGAGAATCCAAAAGTTTTACTCCAAAGCAGCTGTGGCCGTAAGATCTTGGATTAAAGCAGGACGGGAGACACAGCTATATTTCAGCCTGCAAATTCCACATAAAAGTTATAGTCCCAAATAAGAGTTCTCTCATCAATCAATGAGTAGCACATTGTCTTTGTCCCCATATCCAAATGGTCCCCAAATCTCTTCTGTATTTGGGGCATAGTACACAATGCATATATAATTTTGTGAATGTTGCAGCTTCGATTCCCTGGAAAACTGACTTTGAGACAGATCAGTGTGCAGGATGTTTATAGGGAGTGATCTTGGGATTAAACTCTTGTGGAAGAGAAAGGAAGGAAGGAGAGGGGAGGGAGCAAAATTGGGCAGAGGGAAAAACTGGGCTGCAGTGCAGTCTCAATGGTCATCTCAGCTGAACTTCTGGGGATTTCTGAAGATGGACTGACCTCTTGATGCTGTCCTAGTTGGGGTGAGAGGATCAGGCTTCTTTACCCCTTCATCCACCAGTCGCTGGATACAGCTGCCTCAAGAGTGGGGCATGACCTCCTCATCTGAGACCACCCAGAATGGGCTGGCAGCTGAGGGCCAGTGGCTGGGGGCATCAGAGCTAAGTTTTGAATGAGGATCTAAGCAGTCATCTCCACATCCATCACAGGAAGCAAACAGAAAAGGCTTTTTGCAGTTCATGTATCCATTCAGGAAACATTTGTCACATTGTTGTAATGGGCATGGCACTGATCTACGATTACTGATTAATGTTTTCTAGTCAGTCTTCAGGCACAGAACACAGAGAATTTTGTACCCATTGCCATGAATTCTCTGCCAGGAAATACTATATCAAAGACTCACCTGCCATTTTACAAACAGGAAAACTGACAGTGGGGAAAAGCAATCAGCCAGAGCCTTTTACAAGAAAGTCCGCAGTATTAAAAGAAAAAAGGCATCTTGAGGAGTTGATAGTAAGCCTTGCCTAGAAATATAGGCAATTCGTTGACATAGGGTTAAAGATGGCCGTGAAAAGGAGAAAAGTAGCTAATGAGAAATATACTGGAGCTTTGAATTCTTTTCCCCTCCCTGACTTCTTTCTGTCTCTACAGATGCCAGAGGGCAAGATTTGGTCCATAAATTATACTCTGACCCCATTTTCTAAATTTCATTAAAAACATTTTTTTCCTCTTTATCTGAAAATTCCTCTTTCAGCTCTTACAAAGACACTCCTGGGTCTGTCTTATTACCTAATAAGTAACCTGCTACTGTGCTCAGTGACTGTAATCAAGCCTGTGCTGCTGCCCTAACAATGCACCTGAGTGTGCCACAGACCTCCACCGTTCACCCTGTTGTGTCATTTCACTTAATTAATAAGCGGAACAAAGATTTCAGAAAAGGAGGAAATTTGATTACGCAGCACTGTAATGGCACTCAAGTCTACAGTAAAGACTGAATGGGGTCTGTCCCCTTAAAATCTCCATTTGCTCCACCATTGTACAGAGGAAATGTCAGCTCAACTGCCCCCACGTCCCCTCCCAGGTGACCTTTAGCTGCATCTCTCAGTAATTCTAAAACATTAGTCATGCCAGGGTCAGTGATGTGTCAATAACAGAATAATTATTGAAGAAAGCCTTAAGAGGAACGACAGCAGCCTCAAATCAGAATAAGCTCAACCCAAACCGGCACCATGGCTTGTTGAACAAATGAATGGATGTCGAATAAATGGCCCCTTTACATCTGGAGACCTAAAGACTGTTGATTCCATTAATCCAGGGGGTTATTTGTGGCTGCTAAACACCTTTTTAGACCAATAAGTGGCATGGCTTTTATTCCTGCTGACTGCAGCCCACCCTTCTCTAGTAGAACAAATGTACTGTAGTTAATGGCTCTGGCATTTTAAAAGGAAGTCGGTCAGCAGGGCTGTTGGGAACACCTGCACCTCTGCAGAACGCTCGATGCAGAGAAGAAACTCTCCCCACTCACAGGAGATAACGATGTTGAGATTCTGAAATTAGGGATGCCTCCAGACTCTGTGCTAGACCTCTGATAGGAACTAGACAGCCAGGTGCTGGTGAAAGAAAAGCGGGACACTCAGGGAGGCAGTATGGCTTAACAGTTAAAATCAGGAACATGAGAAAGACACGCACACAGGGGGAACGCCACATGAAGGTTGGACCTGTGCTGCCACAAGCCAAGAAACTACCGGAAGCTAGGAGAGAGGCCTGCATCAGACCCCTCCCCAGCACCTTTCCAGGGAGCACAGCCTTGCTGACATCCTGACCTTGAACTTCTAGCCTCCAGACCTGGGAGAATAACTTCGTGTTGTTAAAGCTGCTAAGTTTGTGATACTTTGTTACAGCCACCCTAGCCAACTAATATGCTGGGGTAATTACTTGCAGCCAGCAGGCCTTGTTTGGAGTTCTGTACTCACATTTCCTTCTTGTGTCATCTGGGGCAAGTTACTTGAACTCCTTGACTCTCCCTTACTTCCTGTAACGCCAGGACAATAATACATGGTTAATCTACCTCACGAATTTATTGTGGGAATCAAAACTTTACATATACAAAAGTATTTTCCAAACTCTAACAGAGTCCAGGGAAGGAAAGAGAGCTTGAGCTAGGAAATGTAGTATAGATGCTCAACAGTTTTTATGCAGTAAGTCTTCATTAAAAGCAATATATATATATA
>NW_007732646.1:126743-127892 GCF_000696425.1 Galeopterus variegatus
CTGCATTAAAGGAAAAAAAAGTCCAAGAAACAAATGACTTTAAAATGCAATTCGCTGATAGCATGTACGCTTGATATGACGTGATGAAGATGGCATTTTACCTCTGTGGTTTCTCCCCAAAACCAAAAATCCTAGTTTATTCATAAGAAAAATATGAGACAAATTCCAATAGAGAAACATCCTACAAAATGTCTGACCAATGCTCTTCAAAACTGTCAAGGTTATCAGAAACAAGGAAGGCCTGAGAAACTGCCACAGCCAAAAGGAGTCTAAAGAGACATGACAACTAAGTGTAATGTGATATCCTAGATGGGATCCTAAAACAGAAAAAAGACATTACGGACAAACTAAGGAAATCCTAATAAACGATGGACTTTAGTTGATAATCACCTATCAATATTGGTTCATTAATTGTACCATACTAATGTAAGATGTTAATTATAGGAGAAACTGGGTGCAGGTATATGGGAACTCTCTGTACCATTTTCTCAATTATTCTGTGAATCTAAAACTGTTCTAAAAAATAAAGTCCATTAAAAAAAAGGGCAGTCCAAACTTGGCTTTCATCTTTTGAAGAGTATTAGAGAAAATTAAATGTGTGACTCACAAAAATGCTTTTTAAAAACCCCCTTTCCTCTTCTCTGCAAGTCATGTACATCGTATAACTTGTCCAGAGCCTCTTGCTCTCTAAGACCTCTACACACATAGCACACACACACATATGCACACATACGGTGCCTGACACCCCAAAACCATGGCTTTTTGTATCTCGTGCTCCCCCACTGATACGATTCCACCTCCACTGTTACCATTCTCCACTGCCAGCCCCTCCCGGACATGTGTCGCCACTAAGACTTCTGCTCCAGTCAGCCAGTCACAGCTCCTCTAGAACACTTGGGTGACCCAGTAGCTCCATGTCCCTACTCTTCCCTGGCTGCCCATGGAAAAAAGCATGAGGAATTCCCTGGAATATGTAGTTCTCCTCCAGGTATGTCAGATTTTCTTTTAAGAAATTCCAGTGGAGAATTTGTAATAAAAAGAATTATCTACCTCAATATATAATAAATATTTTTAAAGCCAAAAAGTGCATACATCATCAATTCCATTCTCTTACTACCTAGATATGTGAGCTAGTGTTGAGTTTAAAAA
>NW_007732647.1:0-8815 GCF_000696425.1 Galeopterus variegatus
TGCCACGCACTGGGAAAAATTGAGAGTGGAGCACACCGCCTGTAGGTTAAGTACCTGGTAATCAAGCCACAGGGCTGGGGATCTTCCAGTCACCTGGCCCGTTCGTATTTATTCCCTTCTTTCCTCAGTCCCCTTCCTCCAGGTTTATGACCCCTCAGCAGAAGGCTCCTGGCTGCGTGTTCAGCCTTATCTCTTACCACCATATCTACACAGACACTTGACAGCTCAGCCTCCCGACCTCCCCATGGTTCTTGTGGGTTCCCCCTCCCTTACTTTTACTCATAACCGACACTTCTATTTGAACAGCTTCTTTCAGTCTTCGTATTCCACCTTCACACTCTTTACTCCTTTTAATCCCAACTTCCCCGCATGACAATGAGGGTAGGGATGAGCCTCACTTGATAGGTTGAGGCTCAGAGTTTCCTTAGTCACCCTCGCCCCCCAACCCCAAGGTCACAGAGCTAGCAGGACCAGAATCCAGGTCTTCGGGCTCAAAATCTGATGTGCTCTCTTCTCCTGCAGTCTGGGCCAACCTAGCAGCTTGACTACATGCTATAGATCTTCAATGAACATTTTTTTCCACTGATGAAATTATAGACAGATACCTTTTACCTTGCAGATGGATGAATGATGTTAAATAGAAACACCAAAGTTATCTGCATTACAAATTTTATATTTTATTTTTTGCTCATTTGTTAGCATTTGACAGCAACTGGAAATAAAACCTTGAATCTTTATCTTTCCATCTGCAAATGTTTTGTTAATGTCCGAGACGAGAGCTAAATGTAGACTCCATAGTACAAATGTCATCAATGTTGGTTCTGTATAGTACACCATGAGTTTTTAGGTATACACTATGGGAAAGCGATCACGTATTAAAGAGAGGTTTAGGTGCTTACAGTGCTGAATGTTATGTTCCTTGAAGGTGGAATTTGTTGCAATTACTTTGTATCCATGAGCCTAGGCTGGCCCTGGAGCAGGGTTGGTGCTTAACACATGTTTATTGAAGCAAAGGAGCTATTGTTTCCCTCCTTCTCCATGTGGGGTGTCTGCCAAGTTCATAACAATTGTCCCTTCTGTGGAAACTCAGAATTGGCATTGGCCAGTTCTTCCTTCAACTCCTGCACCCCCCACCCCCACCCCCAGCCATAGTTAACTGAGCAAGGCTGAACATCTGACTGTAGCTGGGCCAGATCCCCAACCCTGAGATGTGGAATTGAGGCACTGAGGGACGGAGGAAGTGTCTGTGGCTAACCCCAGGGCACACGAGCACACGAGCTGCTACAGAGCCATCTTATGATTGAAGACCGGAGGAAGCCAGCCTTCCAAGACAAAAGGCTGAAGCCACTCCTCGGAGAAGCGCAGACAGGACATGGAGAGAGACACCCGAGGGGTTCCGATCCATTCCTAAGTCTTGATTCTCTGAGACGCCCTTGTATTCTCACAATAAATTCCCTTTTGTGTTAAAGTTGCCTCAAGTTGGTTTCAATTATTTAGAACTGAAAATCCTCCACCACTACATCAAACTTTGAAATTTCCCATTTCAATGAAGGAAATTATACTAGGGAGAAAAAAAAATGTGAGAGGGAGAGATCAAACTTACTTCAAAGATTATAAACAAATCATTTGAGAATCTTATAGTATTAAAAATAGATTGGGGGGCATTGGAGGAATAATGCTCAGGGGCTCTGTGAGTTATTAGTTTTGAAGCAATAGGACGTTTTTCCTTCAAGATGAAGTAGGAGGTTGAAGAGAGAGAGAATAAGCACCTAAAAACCATTAGACGGCAGCTAACAGCAGAGCAAAGGACCGAACCATTAAACTAGGGCACGTGAGAAAGCGGAGTCTCTCCTGAGGCTTCCGGAACTCGGGCTCTCTTATCCGGTCCATCGCCAGGTCCGGCGTGTTCTCCCATTCAACAGCCTCCCGAGTCTGCCTCCACCCACCTTCATCTCAGCGGCCGTTGTTTCTCCTGAGAGCTCAGGCAGTGGCCTCTGTCAGCAGCCCACCGCAGCCGCTCTTGCCACCCGTGATGCTGCACACTGGGACTCGAGTGATCTTTTAAAATTCCTCACTACGCAGCCACCCTTCCCAGGCAAAACATTCAGTGGCTTCCATAAAGTACATCCAGTACAGCCCCGTGCACCTGTCGGGCCTTGTCTGGCACCCCATGCCCCTGCCTCTCCGCTCCGGCATGGGCTTCTTTCCTTGTTCTCACCGTGCCAGGCTTCCTCCACCGTGGGTGCACTTCCATCTCCTGGCACATTTTTTCTGCAACTTTTATGCAGCTGTCCTTGACCTCTCGAACTAGATCAGTCACTCCTGGTGCGGTACCTCTTCTTTTACCACTTGTCCCTGTAGCAGTTCTGCTGTCACTCCTCCTCCCCCATTACGTGGTTGTCTGTCTGTCTGTTTTACTAGACTGTAAGCTCCATAAGGGCTGGAGGTCTCTGCTTTTGCCTATTGTTTCAGTCATAGCATCTAATGGGGTGTCTAACAGGGGATCAACAAATATTTGCTCAATGAGTAAATATAGTGGTCCCCCTTATCCACAGGGGAAACACTCCAAGACCCCCGGTGGATGTGTGAAATAGCCGATAGTACCAAACCCTAAATACACTATGTTTTTTCTATACAAACATACCCGGAGTAAAGTCGAATGTATAAATTAGGCACAAAAGACAAAAAAGACAAAAAAAAAAAAAAATTAGGCACAGTAAGAGATGAATAACAATAACTAATTATAAAATAGAGCAAGCATACCAACATACTGAATAAAGTTATATGGAAGTGTTCTCTCTCTCTCTCTCTCTCTCAGAATATCTTGTTGCACTGTACTCACCTAGTTTTGGACTGCACTTGGCCATGGGTAATGGAAAATATGAAGGCAAAGTCGTGGATGCGGGGACTACTGTATGTGGAAAGATAAAAGAAATAAGAGGCAAACAAACTGGAAGAAGCAGCCTCCAACTCACACACTCTTTATCAAAGATCGGGCATGTAATTCACTTGTTTGTAACACAGGTTTCTCTTACATACTCCGCTATTCATGAACAATGCTATTAGTAGTGCTAAAATCCCTTAGCAAGCATACCAACATACTGAATAAAGTTATATGGAAGTGTTCTCTCTCTCTCTCTCTCTCAGAATATCTTGTTGCACTGTACTCACCTAGTTTTGGACTGCACTTGGCCGTGGGTAATGGAAAATACGAAGGCAAAGTCGTGGATGCGAGGACTACTGTATGTGGAAAGGTAAAAGAAATAAGAAGCAAACAAACTGGAAGAAGCAGCCTCCAACTCACACACTCTTTATCAAAGATCGGGCATGTAATTCACTTGTTTGTAACTCACGGTTTCTCTTACATACTCCGCTATTCATGAACAATGCTATTAGTAGTGCTAAAATCCCTTATACAAATAGGGGTATAAAGTTATCAGCAAATAAAATGTACATAATGGTAATAGTACTCCTAGGCCAGCCCACAAAAGCCTACTTAACACATAATGACTCTAAAATAGTAGTTCTAAGTTCTGAAATCTACTAAGCCCCTAGAGAAGGACTCAGGGGACATGGAGTAAAAGAAGACTCCCATCACTAGCAACTCCCGGAGCTTGAACCTCAGAGGCATGTCCTGAGGCCTGCAATTCTGGTAGTGAACATGGGACAGGGCAGAGTGATGGGAATGGAGGGGAGCCTCAGGGACCACTCTAAGAAATGAGTCGTTCGTAAGCCAGGTGATATGCCTGGCTAGGACAGGCCCCTTTTCCTTTCCTTATACCTATGTCCTTTTGAAAGTGTGTGCACTTAAGTAGAAGACGCAATTTACCCTGCTGGAAGAAGACCTTCCTTTCATGTAGGCTGTAGAGGTAGATGTGCTTTGTGCAAGAACTTCTGCAGAAACATTCCATGCCAAGAGAAGGCAGAGGAAAGGAGATTCCAAAGGCAGAAGGATTGTGTATCAATGCACAGAAGCAGCTTTCAGAGGGCAGGGGAGTAAAGGCAGTTTGTGGAGGTGATGACAGACAGTGACTGCTGGAGAGAAGGATGGATGGTCCTTGGGGAATGAAAAGGAAGGAAGGGAGCAAAGAGAAAACACAGGCTACTTGCCTGAGGATGAGAGACAAGAACAATTCTGCTTTCAACAGCCAGATTTTCTTACAAATATTCCCAGCGCACAGCTCAGTAGAAGGGCCTGGTGCTTCAGGTAAACAGTTTTAGAGAATATCAGTTTTGCTTTAGAAAGAATCTCCTGGCTNAGGACTCAGGGGACATGGAGTAAAAGAAGACTCCCATCACTAGCAACTCCCGGAGCTTGAACCTCAGAGGCATGTCCTGAGGCCTGCAATTCTGGTAGTGAACATGGGACAGGGCAGAGTGATGGGAATGGAGGGGAGCCTCAGGGACCACTCTAAGAAATGAGTCGTTCGTAAGCCAGGTGATATGCCTGGCTAGGACAGGCCCCTTTTCCTTTCCTTATACCTATGTCCTTTTGAAAGTGTGTGCACTTAAGTAGAAGACGCAATTTACCCTGCTGGAAGAAGACCTTCCTTTCATGTAGGCTGTAGAGGTAGATGTGCTTTGTGCAAGAACTTCTGCAGAAACATTCCATGCCAAGAGAAGGCAGAGGAAAGGAGATTCCAAAGGCAGAAGGATTGTGTATCAATGCACAGAAGCAGCTTTCAGAGGGCAGGGGAGTAAAGGCAGTTTGTGGAGGTGATGACAGACAGTGACTGCTGGAGAGAAGGATGGATGGTCCTTGGGGAATGAAAAGGAAGGAAGGGAGCAAAGAGAAAACACAGGCTACTTGCCTGAGGATGAGGGACAAGAACAATTCTGCTTTCAACAGCCAGATTTTCTTACAAATATTCCCAGCGCACAGCTCAGTAGAAGGGCCCGGTGCTTCAGGTAAACAGTTTTAGAGAATATCAGTTTTGCTTTAGAAAGAATCTCCTGGCTGCAAAGTTAAGAAAAATCTAAGAACCAGAAAATATCAAATTATATAAACAATTACATTGCCAAGAGCTGCTTTCGTGAAATGAGATAGCACACAGTGCTGAGAAAAAACATTATTCTTAAAATTCCAACAAAGAGAATTGCCTGAAACTAAACCCAGAGTTCCTTCCAAAGAGTTTTAGAAATACCATCCATGCAGTTAAAAGCACAGAAATTTTGATGAGGACACATTTTTCAAGAATTCACCTCCACCCTCCCTTTCACTCGGGAGGTGGCCTCTTGTTTGTGGCTGTTGGATGCAACCAGTGAACCGAACACTTGCAATCAATTTGCTGGTTTGAGAAGAGGTCATTGATTCTCCCAGCATGGATACCCTTGGAACACTTCATTGTTTAACCCTACGTGTGCATGATTCTTGCCTCATACTACTTTGTCAGGCAGAGCGGGTAAGGTATGTGGACATTCTGCTTTACTGAAGTATTCAGAGGAGGTGAAAAATGTTTAACAGGTCTGAATGTTGCCTTGAGTTAAAAATACTATATGTGCTTCTCAGGAAACGTTTGGTCAGGTGAGGGATATTTTTTATAAGCATATGCTTTATTTTGAGGGAGGATGTTGGGAGAGAAATTTCTGTGCACTTTGTACAGTGCTAAGAAGGCAATGGCAGTAATTGATAAAACACCAAATTAAATAAATATATTTCTGGATCTTGTTTAAAATGATCACTGCTTGAGCTGTCACTGATTTGTTGTTTTCATAACTGCAAAGCCTAATCAGTGGGTTCTTTGCATGACATTAGCATTACAGTCTTATGACCTACATGTGTATTCTTGAAGTGGGAAAGGAGGGACAAAGGGGTCTTAGGTGCACAGCCTCCCTGAGTGTTCTTATGCTGTTGTATTATTTTTCACTAAATAATTAAGTTCAGCTGAATAATTAATGTTCAACTTTTGGGGTGGATGAAGATGAACAAAAAGTCAGCACATTGGAGGTCAATGTCTCTTCTGGGTGCTGTTTAAGATCATACAACAGGTCATGAAGTCACATGTTGATGAACGTTTCCCTTCAGATACTGGAAATGTGAGGCTCACCCCACTCCAACCCCCCACCCCCCCACATTTTCTCTACAAATGTTATTATTGGCCCAGGGAAAGTTCGTTCCAGCAGGAAGTCTGCCATTTTGAACCAACTTGAGCAGCCTTGATAGCAAAAGGAATTGATTTACTATTCCCAGTCACCATCCATAATGTGATCATTATGAGCAAGTGAAGATAAATCCATGGCCACAGGGAAGGACTTTAATTTGTGACAAGAAAGTTTCTTTCTGCTTCATGGGGAGAGGCATTTCTGTCCCTTGCTCGCACAGGCTGTGGTGGGAGATAGGCTGTATGGGTATTCATTGACTTGAACTGAGGGGTCTTCATGATACGTAGAGTTATGTTTTAAACATGAAACTCCTTGGAGTCTATTTGGTGTGAGCAATTAGTGGAGAAAAGAATCAAGTTAATATTTTCCTCAAACATCTACATCTTTGGCTTTGATTATTTTTTAACTGACAAGTTATTTCTCTTTCAGGCCCCATAGTTGACATAGAAGACATCATATGAAATAGAGAGGGTAACCAAAACCAAAGAAATGACTCCAGCACCTAGCCAAAGGCATGCCTCAAGGAACAACATGGAGGGGAAGTCTCAACATACAGGACAAGAGACAAGCCACACACGAACAGGTAGCAGTGTGGTAAATACCTAATTCCCAGTTGTGATTATTGGCATCTGAAGCTTGTGACCCCCACAACCCCCACTAAGGATCTTCTGTTGTAATTAAAAGACTGTGCAGCAGGCACGCCAGCCATACCGCTAACATAAATTAATTGTCATATTTCCAAGGTATTACGCACTTTGGTGATTAGCAGCTTGGGGGTCCTTCTGCTGAATTTCTTGAGGAACCCTCCAGAGATTCAGCAGTAACTCTAACATTGAGGCAGATTTCAAGAGGTAAGATTCATCATCTGTAGGTATTAGGGTCACCTCTGGGTTTAACCTCCCACCCAGCCTAGAAGAGATTACCAGGAACTGAAATTCTGAGACACAAGAACAGGGAGGAGCTATTGCCATGAAGGAGGATGAAGAAGATACTTGCCTTCCTTGCTCAAGAGATGAACTACATTTAAAGGGGTGGGGAGAACACTGGCAGAATGACATGCCTCTGTCTTCCCCTTAACCCCATTCAGGTATCATTTATTCTATCAGAAAAAAAAGGAGTTTCATCAGAGAACAGGAAAAAAGGCTTTTGATATTCAAAAGTCAAGACCCTGAGGGCATTTGGCATAGAAACTGAGATGAGTTGGAGCAAGCTTCTGGCCTCTGGTACCCCATGTGGTTTTCCAGGTGTGCTGGTGAGGCAGTGAGGGAGGGCTAGGTCTGGTGGGGAGGCGAGGAGGAGGGAAAGTGAGGCAGAGTGGTAGAGGGGAGCAGAGGGCTCTTAGATGCTGGTGGCCCCTCTCTCCTCTATGAAAGAGACTCTATACCCTGCTGCCCAGAGGGGAAGGTGGTACATGACAGGAATCCCAGATGGCATGGGGTTGCATCACTTCCAAAGTAGAGCCCAAGGAGACTGCAAAACCCAGAACAGAAATGGCTGAGTCATGTTGTATTGTCTGTTACCTGTTGCTTATAACAGAATACCTGAAACTGGGCAATTTATACAGAAATGAAATTTATTTCTTACAGTTCTGGAGGCTGTAAGTCCAAGGTCTAGAGGGCATGTCTGGTGAGGGCCTTCCTCTGATAAAGATTATCATAGCCAGCTAGAAAAGCAGTGCTGGGATTACTAGGTAATGGGTATAACTAGGACAAAAAGGCAAAAAGGAGTTACTGAATTTGATCAATTCTCATGCATCCGCATATTACATTTTTACATCCCATGCATCTGGTGGCCTGGTGCCAGTGCGATGTGGTTGTCATGACAACATACTGGACAACTTCAACCCAACAACACCAAAGCTTTTAGATTGAATGTTAGTTGCTTGGAAGAAAATTCCAGAGAGAATAGTGGAATGTCTTTAAATATATACTGCATTTTCAATGCTCCTAATGACACAGAAACAATATCATATGAAAAATGGTAATGAATAGGCCAATTCTAAGTTGAAAAGTGACTCAGGAGACTTGGGGTACAGATGTGAAGAAGTCTGGGGTGGACTTTAATTGGCAGCATTTTTTCTCTCTCTTAGTGGTAAGTGACAGTGGTGCAACATACAACCAATGGTGTCTTAGGTTCCGTGTAATATGGTATTTGTGCTGGTCTCTACAAAGAATAATGAAAATTCTCAATTCCAGCTACTCCCCTGAGAAAAGAATAGCTAAAACTATATAGGGGGCCCAGAAAAATGGCTGGGCTTCATTAAGAAGAAATTATTGCTGTTTTATTGGAATTTTTTTGAGAACTAAGTATGTGGACAGAAACTAATGAATGTCCCTGGTAGATTTTCAAAAAGTCTTTCTTTTATAGGATTCATTCTGGGGACAGTTAGAAAGACAACAACAAAAGAATCATCATTGAATTAGAATTGAAAGGGGGCGAATGGCAGTATCTCATTCGTTTTTATAGCTGAGTAGTATTCCATTGTGTAGATATACCACATTTTCCGTATCCACTCATCCGATGATGGACATTTGGGTTGATTCCAGCTCTTGGCTATTGTGAAGAGTGCTGCAATGAACATTGGGAAACAGGTATACCTTCAACTTGATGATTTCCATTCCTTTGGATATATTCACAGCACTGGTTATCACATTACATAATTTTAAAACATACTTTCTTAAATTTTACATCATATATGCAAGTATAATAGAGA
>NW_007732647.1:9728-16730 GCF_000696425.1 Galeopterus variegatus
TTTATTAAAAACAGAAAAAAGAAAATGGAGCCAACTAGATGAAATATATGTATGAAAAACCTATAGCAAACCTTACACATATATGGGGAAAAGTTGAAAGCTTTTACTATGAAATTGGGAATTAGACAAGGATTCCTGCCATCACCATTTCTATTCAACATTTTGGTATAATGACTATGCAGTGTAGTAACAGGAAGCAGCAGAAGAAATAAGAGACAGGGATCAGAAATTTTTAAAAAGTCCATGATTAACAGATGATTAGACTATGTGTGAAAAAATTCCGAAAGAAATGAAGTTAAACATTTCGATCAATAAAAGTGTTTATGAAGGTTGCTAAGTGTAACCTCAGTATACAAAAAGTAAACTTTCATTCTGTAGCAAGAAAAACTATGAAGTAATAATGGAAGTAACCAAAATGCAACTTGTAAAATATTATACGAAATACCAAATATCTAAGATTAAATATAGCCAAAGAACATTTAAAAATTTTAAAGAAAAAATATTAGAATACTATTTAGATAAATTAATGAACACCTACATGAATATAAAATATAACATGATCATGGATATAAAGATTTAATATTGTAAACATGTTAATTATCCCTAAATTAATCTACAGATTGCCTGCAATCTAAATAAAAAGTACAAATGGCAAAAAAAAAAAAAAAAAAAAAAAAAAGAATTGAAAGGGGGCGGGGGCTTGAGGTTTGGCTTCTTTTAAGTTCTACGATTTTGTTTTGTAGAATTGTAACATCGAGCGTTGGAGGTCGGCTTTCATTCCTTTCTTCTTGGCCTGGAGTAACCTTGATAGCAACCGTTTTCCCTGCACTTGGATACCTGGTAATAGAATCCCTCAAGACCCATAATCCATAAGTCCCATCCCTCTTCCACATGCCACTTTTAAATATCTCAAGAAAGGCTTTCATATAAAACTCAGACTTCTCTAGGCTGAACATCCCTTTCTTCAAAGATTGATCATAGTCTATTTCTTTGAGGCCCTTCCCTTCCTTGAGTCTCTCCTCTGAATATCCTCCAACTTGTCTACATTCTTTAACTAGCTAACATAGGTCCCAGATTACACAGGAGTGCAAGTTTATGCCTGTTTTCCAAGCTGAATTATCACTAGCAAAGCTTTCATTCTCAAAAATGTACTGATGTGAACAATATCCATATCTTAAGTCTGGGTACTTTACAAGTGCAGCCAAACAGATGCATTGGTGACTTGGGCCTATATCACACCATCGCCTCAGATCACACTGGTGGCTGATTGCAGTCCACTCATGATGACACCAAGCCACATCTTCCCTGTGAAGTACCTGTGCTGGTGGTTCTTTGGCATTTGTTCCTACTAAATTCAATGATGTTAGGATTCAACCCATTGTTCAGTCCATCAAGAACTTTTTTCATCCAAAATGCTGGCTTATCCCTTCCAACTTCCTGTTATTAGAAGGTATAATCTTGCTTTTCTGTGTCATTATCCAAATTCTTGATTTAAAATATCGCATAGAACAGTCTTGTGGCACATTGCTTCTTTCCAGTATGACCTCGATTTACATTGTGGGGGGGTCATTAAACATCACATACTCACTTAATTGTTAAAATATCGCATAGAACAGTCTTGTGGCACATTGCTTCTTTCCAGTATGACCTCGATTTATATTGTGGGGGGGGTCATTAAACATCACATACTCACTTAATTGTAGTATCATCCAGACCTTATGTGTCTGGCTTTTGCATGAAAACCTCTTGAGAGACCTTAGCAAATGCCTTTTGAAACTTCAGATGTCTAATTCAGAATGCCTTTTCCTAACCTATGCATCTAGATACTAGACCAAAAAATAAAGCAAATAAATAAAAAGGGAAAAAATTTGAAAACTAAGTCTGATGTGACTTTTCAGTGGGTGCATTTCTTTTTTAGCCCCCATAAGGCCTTGGAAATGTAATGACTGGCATATAGATCAGGTCAGTGCTCAAGCGATATTTGTTGATCCAAGCATGATTTTACATTGAAAAGCAAGCAGATCTTGCTCATGGCTCTTGCTGTAAAAAAAATGGACTTTTTTTTTTACACCTGTCAGGGACATCTGCTTTGGGAAGTCTCACATACAGCTTAGGTCCACACTAGAGTATGAATTGACTATCTGCTAATCATGTAAATATTATTGCTGAAATGAAAACATGATTGAGACTGGAAGTGTGAACTGAATGTAGAAAGTGCCAGCCCTGTAATGTAAGCAATTAATTAGGCATCATCTTTAA
The DNA here is from genome assembly GCF_000696425.1 of Galeopterus variegatus. Lineage (NCBI taxonomy): Eukaryota > Metazoa > Chordata > Mammalia > Dermoptera > Cynocephalidae > Galeopterus > Galeopterus variegatus. The sequence continues at coordinate 11,988 of NW_007732647.1, forward strand.
GACTGGTGATAGGTCCCAGGGTGTTAATCAAATCAAATGTCACCAGCTGCTGAGAGAACAGGCTCTTTCAGGAAGCATTCCCTGCACCGAAGAGGAGAGGCATGTGGCTCTGAATTGGGTTTTTGGAGGCTGCAGTAGCTAAGGACACCTATACAGGAATTGTGGGAGGCTGTCATGTAGGCTCATCTCGACAGATCAGACACTGTCTTGAGTCACCTGAAGTGGTGAGGAAAGCCTCCACTTCTGAATCTGCTTTCTCTAGCCTTGGAAAATCATGTGATTTGTCTGAGCCTTAGTTTCTTCAGCTTCCAAATGGGGTGACAACACCTACCTTATAGGGCTTTGTAAGGAAGAGAGACTACCTGGGCAGTACCCAGGGCAATGGTCAGCCTTCAGGCAGTATTCTACTGGCAGTCAGGGTGGTAGTGATGGTGGTGGTTGTTGACGATTGAATGGGTTCTAGTCCCCACTCTGCTGTGATTTGTCTTCTTTGACCAGGGGCACACCCTTCATATTTTAGAGCTTGCTCTTTCCTATCTCTGAAAAGGCAAAAGTGGACTAAATGCTGCTCCAGGGCTCACCACCCATCATTCTCTGACAGGGATGAGAATTAGGGCAATTCTGTGATAAGTGGAAAAGGCCACTGACATGTGGGAGTGTGGTGTAATCACCAAGGGTCATGTTCATTTCCCCCACTCGAACCCTCCCTTCCCCACAGGGCTGGCTAGAGGCCACCCGAAGTGAGCCGTCATCCCCTGTCCTCACCACTACACCTGCCTGGCTGACATTGCAGGGGGACACATGGCCTAAGTAGACATGTTTGAGGTGCAGCATGTTTGATCAGGGCAAGGAGACACTCAGGACCATGACGAGAGCCCAGTGAAAGAAAAAGTAAATTCTGATAGTTAGGGAGGGCCTGTTTTGAATTATTGGATTTTTAAAATATCCCAAAATATTTATTTTTATTTTTATTGTTTTTAACTATTGCAAATTAATACATAGCTGATGCAGAAAACTATGAATATAGAGTAGTTTAAAGTCTACCACCATTAACATTTTTTTTGTCTTTTGTCTTTTTCCGTGTCCGGCAACGGATCGCAACCCTCAGTGTTGCCCCCGTACCGGACCGGGGACCGGCAACGGGATCGCAACCCCTGGCGCTGCTCCCGAGCCTTGCTCAGCCAGTGAGTGGGAACCGGTCCGTATGTGGGATCCGAACCCTCGGGCGGGAGTGCTGCCGCGCCTCCCAAGCGGCGCACTATCCAGTGCGCCACCGGGCCGGCCCCCCACCATTAACATTCTATGTATGTCCTTCCAGTCACTTACATGAAAAACAGAAATGACCTCACACTATCACCCTATCTTATGGCGTACTCTTCTGGGTATTCCCCTCCAACCCCCCACCCCACCCACCTTTTTCAGCAATGCTATTTAAGTTTTGTTGGTTTCCACTAATAGTAATACCATGGTTATTTAGCAGAGGTCTCCAAAATGAGATGCTTGCCCCTAGAATGTATGCAAGGGAAATTAGAGAACAGGAAGAAAATCTTAGAATGTATATTTATATTTTTACCTCCTATTTTTAAAATTGTGTGTGTGAGTATATTTCATAACACATAACAATATGTGCAGAGGTGGAGAGTTCAGAGCCAGGTTGGTGGTTCAAGGGACTGAAGCTCTCCAGCTTTCTGCTCTTGCACCCTCAAGGACTAGCTTCCCCCTCAGGCCTGCAGCCTCACGTTTCAAGACGGCTGCTGTGTGTCTGTGTCTTACATTCACCTTCCAGGTGGGCACAGTGGGGAAAAATGAAGCGCAAATAGTTTTCTGCCACTGAGGCTTTGCTTTTTTTCCAAGAAGGGATGCCTTTCTTTTCATTGGTCAGAACAAGGAAAGTTGGAAAATTGAAAATTTGAGCTTTTCAGCCTCTATGGCAAAGGAAGTCAAGAGCATAGGGAATGCGAATTGTTTGGGGGTGGGCAGTCCACGGGGCTTGGCATGGTCCTCTCTCCAGAAAAATGCTCACACTTGTACACACTTGTTCACACCCCTGCCAACTTGCTAGGTAGTTTCAAGAAGGTTTTTCTCCAAAGCAGGGGTGGGGTGGGAGCCACTCCATAGGGCCACATTGAGAAGTAGCACTTGAATGGATGCTCCATTCAGCCCAAAGCCAAGGAGCATGAAAAGAGCAACAGGGAATGGAGAGAGGAGAGAGAAGAGAATAGAGAAAGTGAAAACTACGAATGGGAGTGGCAGGCAGAGAAAGCAGAGCGGCCATGAGGGTTATAGGTAGCAGGTACTGTAATAACAGCAAAGAAAAAAAGGATAAAGCAGTACTACAATGGGGAAAAGATAAATAATCATTTAGGCATCTGAAGCTTGGGAGAACATACCCCCTGAAGGACTAGAAGTGAGCTCCCCAGTGTGAAGGTGGGGGTGGCAAAGATGGGGGGCAATTAGGGCACCTTTTAGCAGAAAGCTGTGCCAAGTCCTCTTCACTTCTGCAGAGTCAAAGGACATTCATTTGGAACTCAAGGGGGTTCTCCAGAATATTTGTGAACTTGGCGACTTGAAGTCTGTCTGATAGAGAACAGTCAAGCGAGATAAGCTCAGTTCTGCAGATTACTGCAACCTGGTATTACATCAGGTATTGTCAATAATTTCTAGTAGAGTTTATCATGGCAACTTGCAGTTTGTAGAAACTGATCACAATGTTTGGGATTATAAAAATTGCCAGTGACATACACAAAAGCAGCAAAATAATTAGCACCATCCCCGAAACCATCCTACAGGACCCACGACAAACCTTCCATGGTAGGATATATCATAGATCCCCGCAGTATCTTTGACCAATTGTTAATTGCATAAGCAAAAGATTTTTAAGAGCAAAGCAGGTGTTGGAGCCATGTGTATTTTCTTCTAGGGACTTGGTGATATCAGAGGAGGTCATCAAATTGGACAATAAGTTTTTTTTAAAAAGTGGAAATCATGAAGCTGAAGAAGAATTCAGTGACTTCTAGAGGAGAAGAAATACCTGATTTCTGAACACTGTCTATATCTTGAACTGTTTTATAGAAAGATGTAACTGCTTTATAGATTCAACTGATTAATTTTTATAAAGGATTCCAAGTGTCACACTGCAAGTTTTGATACTTCCAAGTACCCAAATAGACGAGCAATTAAAATGAGTTTAATATTTTTACCTGTATCTAACCCAGGGCAATCCTAATGTAAAACTTGATATGAGTAAAGAGTAACATAGTGGCTTTCAGACTCAGGTTCTGGGGTTAGACCACCTATGCTGGGATCCTGGTTCCATCACTCATCAGTTTTGTGATTTGGGGACAAGCTACTTCAGTTCTCTGCCTCCATTTCCTCCTCCATGTAGGAATAACTACTTCACAGGATGGTTTTGAGGATTACATGAGATAACCTTTGTAAACCTCACCACAGGGAATGGCACAATAAACATTGTCAGTTTTGTGATTTGGGGACAAGCTACTTCAGTTCTCTGCCTCCATTTCCTCCTCCATGTAAGAATAACTACTTCACAGGATGGTTTTGAGGATTACATGAGATAACCTTTGTAAACCTCACCACAGGGAATGGCACAATAAACATTCTGAATGTTCCAGAAACACGTGGATGGATAAGCAACATTTTTTTCTCTGATTAGTTCTACATATTTTCTTTTTAATTTCCACATCAGTATCCTGATCTTACCTAGGAATTGGGACCCATTTTCCTTGGTAATTCACTCTGAAAAACAACACTAATTCCTGATAAGGTGTTTACTGTCTTTTTCGCAGGCATCAAAATGATGCAATATTTGAGTGGTAATTACCATGTCAGCCTTCTGGGTTTGAATTCTCATTTACTGGCTCTGACTCTTTGAGAAGTTGCTTCACTTCTTTGGACCTCAGTGGCCTTATCTGTAAAATGGGGATGCTGTGGAATGAATCAGTTAGTAGACATAAAGTGCTTACATCAGTGCTGGGCACATAGAATGTGCTCAGGACTACAGAGTCATTGACTTGAACTAGTAACCAAGCAATTTCTAGAAGAGAAAATGGAGTAAGAGGTGATATCATGAAGTCATTGTTTTTTTTTATCTTGTGAATAATGTACTGAAATTCTAGTCTCATAATATTCAAGATGAAATTTTGAAGGATGCCTATTTCAGGAATTTTCTTTTTTCATAGTCAAACATTAAAAACAGAGTGAGGGTCTATTCAGGTGAAGACGGTAATAGACTCCATGCCTGGGTGGTGGAATCCATCACGGTACTCTCACCTGCCAGTTCATTCATACCCAGCCTCCAGATTTTTCTCAGCATAATACTTCAGCCAACCATTGTCAATGTGATCGGTTCCACGTAAAATAAAATTTATTTTTCATCCCTGTTCCAGTATCACATCTTCAGAAGTGTTATTTTCCCTGGAAGATGAAGAATTTATAAGTTTTCAAATAAACCCCTTCTACTGAAATTCCAATCAGACTCTTAAATGATGAGAGGTAATCATTTAATATCGTGTCATTGAATAAGCAGGGTGAGTCATATTAAAGAGAGGTAAAAAGTTGATTGGCAATGTACGACCTATTGTCTGTGCTTTTTTAGAAGATGCTACTAGGACAGATGACTTCGATAGCTGCAATTGAGAAAAAGAGATTTGCCAGAGTCTGAGGAAATCATTTGGGATGTAACTTCCTTAGTTGTTGACTCTGAATAATTTTTTGGAAAGACAG
>NW_007732647.1:17506-22201 GCF_000696425.1 Galeopterus variegatus
AAGTTGCATTATGGAATGTCACTTTGTTATTTCACTGATATTACCAGCCTTTATTGTTAAACTATACTTAGCCATAACTCCACCTATATTCCTTTTCTGTAACTTTCTGGCCTGGAGAATAAATACTGAGACAGAACCCCAGTCTGGTGTTAATTTTCCAAGGAGAAATGCCTCTTTCTTGAGGGTTACAGGAAATTAACCCCTTTGAGGTGTCTCACTGCTCAGGAGAAATGGGTTTTGAGTAATCCTTTGCATTTCCGTCACCCAGGGGCGAGAGGTGACAAAGAGAATGCAACATTATGTAGAACAAAATAAATATATAAATATTTGAATGAGGAAGCAAAACAGGATGTATGCAGAATGAAAAAAGATAAGGCAAATCTAGCGTGAGGTTAACATCTAAAATTCACTCCCAAAGGACCTGTAGATTTGCTAGGGAAGGGTCTCAGATTTGGTGCTAAATTTTCTAGTCAGCAACACAAAGAAGGAGATGCCCTCACGTACATGATCCTTATTATCTGTAGTAAGAGCACCACAGAACCACTCCAAGTACTAGAAAGCAGCTCTCATTTCCTGCTCTGAGATCAGAGAGAAATTTCTCCCCTGGGCTCGTATAAGGAGGGCACTGTGTAATGGAATAGCGACCTAGAAAACTAATTTCTACAGAAGACTCACTCCAAAGCCAGGTGAAAACCAAAGTGTTAATTTATTCTAACAGAGTTTGGGCTCCTTGAATTTCTGTACAATGTCTAGGTTTCAGTTTCAGATTAGTTCAGGAGACATTCTTAGGTGTTCAATAAACCTGTGGCCAGCAGATGTTTGGGCTTTTCTCTGTGATTATGAACCATGGGGCCAGAAATTCTGGGTCATTATAGCAATAACTGATGAAAGCAGACAGAAAAAGATTCTTCTTCCAAAATCCAGAAGGGCCATGGTCTTTAGGCCTCTGAGGAGGGGGTGGGAGATAAGAAGAGAATGTTTTCCTCTGTCTCTTCCTAAAACAATCTCACCAGTAATTAAATTTTTATTGACTAAAAATCAAACAGTAATTGTTATAGAGTTTACAGGAGGAAATTCTACTATGTGGAAACAGGTGTCACTCTAAACATGAAACCAGCAAAAGCAATGAGTAATACAAATAGAAGAGTTCAGTGGCAGGCATCTGCAGAAGAATCCACCCTGAGAGATCAGCTCCAAACGGACATTTGGGCCGTGCATGCGTGCATGCGCACACGTGTGTGTGTGTGTGTGTGTGTGTGTGTGTGTGTGTGTGTGTGTGTGTGTGTGTGAGAGAGAGAGAGAGAGAGAGAGAGATTGAGAGAATCTAGTATTTTGGTATATTCTGGCTTTGGAGCAAGGGTATTTATCAAGTTCTTTTGCAGCTTGGTTGACATAACCCTGAGCACCATCCAGTTGTATTTGGTTTTGTATTCACCAGGCATCCTCTCCTTATTAATTCAGTTTCCGTGCATGCGTGCATGCGCACACTTGTGTGTGTGTGTGTGTGTGTGTGTGTGTGTGTGTGTGTGTGTGTGTGTGTGTGTGAGAGAGAGAGAGAGAGAGAGAGAGATTGAGAGAATCTAGTATTTTGGTATATTCTGGCTTTGGAGCAAGGGTATTTATCAAGTTCTTTTGCAGCTTGGTTGACATAACCCTGAGCACCATCCAGTTGTATTTGGTTTTGTATTCACCAGGCATCCTCTCCTTATTAATTCAGTTTCCAAGAGCCTGAGAACGGGATGCATGGTAGATGGATGCCAAAATAGCTGTAATTGTTTCCCTCCCTGTACCCAGTCCCCATGCAGTGTGACTCTGCAACTCAACCCATCGGTGGGAGTTTCTTCACCCCTTGAATCTGTGCTGGCCTTGTAATTTGTTTTGGTCAAATGGAATGTGGTGGAAGTGATGGTGTGCCGGTTCTAAGTCTAGGTCTTAAAGGTCCTTGAATGCTTCTCTCTCTCTCTCTCCCTTGCCCTCTTCCTGAACCCTGCATGACCACCATGGGAACAAACTCAGGCCAAGCTGCTCAGTGATGAGAAACAAGGCCCATTTACTCCTCTTGCTCTGACTGACTGCCAGACAACACCAGATATGTGTGTGAGGTCTTCTTAGATCAGCCAGCCTGCAGCCCATCCTGCAGCTGGCCACAGAGCCTAAGCAAGCCTAGAGAGATCAGCGGAGCCTGGCCCAGAGCAGCAGAAGTTCCCAGCTAGTCTTGGATGTGTGAGCAAAAATGGATGCTTCCTTGTTTCAAGGGTCTGACTTTTGGCATGGTTGTTACAGAGCAATAGCAAACAGCTACAGGAGGTTACCCGGATGGGAGCATTATGACAAATAGAAAATTTTGTCCACTATTATTATAAATAAAGATACAAAAATATTATAAATTAAAAACAAAAATCTTGGCATTCCACTTTGTGTTTTAGGCTCTTATAAGTCAGTTAGCATGGAAGTCCCTGAGAGCCCGAGTAGCTCTGAATAGGTGGACAAAGCTGAATTTCTGAACTTGCAAGATGGAGAATCAGACCCTACGCAGTAACTTATGAAACATTCCCACGTGGGATTCCCAGCATGTGTGTGAGTGGAAAGCCATATGCTCTCTTGTAAATAAAAGGTCTTAAAATGTAAGTCACCATTTCCCCACATCCCCTTAGTTTACATGACAGAGGGTTGTTTTCTCTTGCAGTACCTGTAATTACTCCCGAATCGCTACTGTGAGTTCCCTAGCAGTTACTCTCTCAGAGCAGCATTCTCCCCTCTGTGTCTCATCAGCTCTTCTCAAAGAAATGATGGGGAGTGGAGCACAGAAGTCCCCATCACAAGGGAAGCTGAGGATACCAACTTTTAATTGGGTTCTCCAGTGGTTTCTGTGACCAGTTCTGACCTTCTGACATCTTCATGTCTTTGAGTTTTGTTGTTAGTTTTATTGTGAGGAATTTGGTTGGGCTTAATATTTGCAGCAGGGAGAGAGGCACAGGGAGACTTGGTCCCACTCTCCGTGAGTCAACAGCATCTGTCACGCTGTGGCTGAGTCCCATTATTGTCACCATTGCTGGGCGGGCAAATCTTTTGAAAGCAGGAATGGAGGCCTCTGGGATTCACTAATGATGCAATAAGAGTGCTACTGTCTTGGGGATGCCATTGTGAAAATGTGTCTGTCTGTGTCCTGCAAGAAATGCAAGATTTCTTTCCTATCGTGCATGCTAAAGGAGCAGTACCAGAATTCTTATGCTAGCCATACAAGAAAATAAACAGAATTTAGGATTCAGTCTATAAAATATTTAGTAACTTTGGGGATATTTTTGTGAAATTAAAATTTTACCTTTACTCTTCATTCTTTTCAGAAATTAAAAGAGTCAGAGCGTTATGGCAGAATGATGGATTTGAGGCACACTCAAGAAGCTTCCTGGCTCTGCCATATTAACTGTATGCCTTGTGGCAAGTTACTTAGCTTTTCTGAGACGTCATAAAGTGAGAATGGTACTAAATTTGTCACAGGATTAAGTAGTTGAAATGCATGTAATTGTTAGCATGAAATCTGGAACAACTAACTTACTTGAAATGTTAGTTCTTTTATTTTTCCCCTCTCCTTTCACATTTTCTGACTTTAAATGGTGGTGGTGTCTGTTTGTTTGCTTGCTTGTACATATATTTTTTACTCTGTAGAATGAAGGATGGGATTTTTAAAAAGCAAAATTACATTTGCATAAAAATCTTTATTTTTTATTTTTATTTTTATTTTTTTTAAAAAACGATGACCGGTAAGGGGATCTTAACCCTTGACTTGGTGTTGTCAGCACCACACTCAGCCAGTGAGCGAAACGGCCATCCCTATATAGGATCCGAACCCGTGGCCTTGGTGTTATCAGCACCGCACTCTCCCGAGTGAGCCACGGGCCGGCCCTGCATAAAAATCTTTAAACCACACTTTTTACCTAATAATCTCACTTATGTAAATGTGCACTAAAACAATGATCCCAATTTTAAAAACTACAAAGCTATAGTCATAATAAGATCCATTGTTGCTTCAAAAAATGTCCTTCCTGATCATTTTTCTATTTGCCTTATTAAAAAAAGCACACATTTTCTTCACCCTTATCTTTTTATTGTGCTTTTTGCTACTTCTTCTTTTATTAATGTTTCCATAAAATCAGTAAAATCTCATCCGTTCCCCAAATCATTAAAAACAATACAGGAGCATGAGCTCCCTACGGGCATAACACGAATGACTGTCTTCTAAAAAGTTTGTCAAACAGGGTTAATTGTTTAGGGCAGACAGCCATTTTCCAGGAGAAGCAAAACTCTGGATTGTAACCCATTTTGCATGTTCAATCAGGAGATATTTCATAGTAATAACTATGCTAATCCTTCAAAATATTTGTCAGAGTACGCTAAGAAACCAGTTGAGAAAGTGTTCAAAGTAGAGGAAAGGGAACTTGTCTTGACTGGTCAATTGCTACACGCTGATCCTCACGCTGGGTTTTCCACGATGTTGTTCTCACAAAAACCTCCTGGGTAAGCATTTTAATCTCCCATTTGCTGAACAGGAAACTGAAGCTCCAAGAATTCAAATGGCTTGCCTACATGCCATGAATTTGAAGAAAGGTTGCTTGTCTTTAAAATCTACATTCTTGTTTCTATTTCCAGCTCCTGCAAGGCAGTGGTTCTTACCCTTGGCTACACATTCGAAATCAT
>NW_007732647.1:23413-24839 GCF_000696425.1 Galeopterus variegatus
GAGCAACAGGAAGTCCCATCCATTGCTGGTAGAAATGCAAAATGGTACAGCCGCTTTGGAAGACAGTTTGGAAATTTCTAACAAAGCTTAACATAGTCTTATCATACCATCTAGCAATCGAATTTCTACATATTTACTGATTTGAAAACTTAAATTATTGACTTGAAAACTGTTCATACAAAAATCTTCATGTGAGTATTTACAGTAGCATTATTCATACTTGCTAAACCTAGAAGCAACCAAGATGTCCTTCAATGGGTAAATTGACAAACTGTGCCCATCCATACAATGGAATATTATTCAGCAATAAAAAGAAATAAACTATGAAGCAATAAAAAGACATGGATAAATCCTAAATGCATGCTGCTAAGTGAAAGAAGCCAATACGAAAAGGCTACATTATTATATGATTCAAATTATATGATATTCTGGAAAAGACAAAACTATAGAGGTGGTAGAAAGATCAGTGGTTCAGGGGAAAGGGGTGAGGGTTGTATAAGGGGATTATTTAGGACAATAAAACTATTCTGTATGATACTGCAGTTATGGTTATATAACATTATGCATTTGTCAAAACCCAGAGAACTTTATAGCACAAAGAGTGAATCTTAACATATGAAAATTTTTAAAAAATCATGGAGGAGGTTGGGGAATCTCAAGATGAAATCCAGAATTGTGACAAAACAATCTAACTGTATACAAATGTCTTAACCTCACTGAAGATGAAGAGGAAAGAACAGTGCTGGCCTAAGTAACTGGAAATGCATGAAATTTGTAAGACTAAAGGCTAAAGGAACTGTTCATAAGCATTCTACTCTAGTTGATAAAGTTGTTTCCCATGGAATTTCAGGTTAGAAATTCTGATACTGCTACTCACGTATACTGGAATTGAACAATTATGTGAATGGATGGACCATGGTGAGAACCAAGGTTCCCACTGTTGGTGTGGGAGGTAACAGGGGGTTGGAATCACCTATGTGGTAATGGATTTCATATTGATTGCTGGAGACATCAGTATGAACTCCTGTTGATATAGATACAGATGGTCACATATAGAAATATTTATAGATAACATATAGAAATGTTTATAGATTTGAATAACATATAACAAAAATAACATATAGAAATATTTATACATAAGTTAGTATACACACGCATATATCTCCCTGAGAGGGAATGAGAGGGCCTAGAACTAATGACACCCCAGTAGCAATTAGCACACCTAGCACCAAGATCTTGGTTTCTAAAATCATTCTCCAACAAAAGAACCATGGCTTGGATAAGTGGCTGATTCTAGGACTAGGGCAGGAAATATACAAGATGAGCATGGAGCATCTTACAGTGCCAAAAAGTAAGGAAATGCTTGGAAATCTCTCTCTCTCTCTCTCTCTCTCTCTCTCTCACACACACACACACACACACACAC
>NW_007732647.1:26019-46777 GCF_000696425.1 Galeopterus variegatus
CACACACACACACACACACACACACACCCCAATGGAGTTATGTCAAAGGGACACAGAGCCAGCTGAAAGAACTCCCAATGTCCAAGGCTATAACATTTGAACAACAAAGTAAAATAGTATTGGATTGAAACCCAAAGCACAAAATAAATATATACATACATCATGAGGAAAAGATCAGACAAACCCCAAAATGAGGGACATTCAACAAAAACATCTGACCAGTATTCCTCAAAAGTCAAGGTCATCAAAAACAAAGAAAATCCGAGAAACTGTTATAGTTGAGAAGAGCCTAAAGGTGACATGATGACGAAATGTAATGGGGTAACTTAGATAGGATCCTGGAAAAGAGAAAAAGGACATTAGGGAAAATCTGAGGAAATATGAATGAAGTATGGATTTTAGTTAATAATTGGCTCATTAATTACAACAAATTACAACAAATGTACCATACTCATAAGATGTTATTAATAGGGGAACTGGGCTATATAGGAACTCTCTACCATCTTTGCAATTTTTGTGCAAACTTAAAACTGTTCTATAATTAAAACATATATTTGAAAAATATTTACAGTGCCTGAGAACAACTCCCGAGATTCTGATTTAATTGGTTTGGGAGTGTGGGGGAGGGGCAGACTTTTAAAACCTCCCCAGGTGATTCTAATTAGTATCCAGCAAACCACTACTCTAAGAGAAGGAAAGGTTTCTACAAATAAGGGGCTCTTTTTTCCTCCTACCTTTTTTGTTTAATTATAATAAATGCTTCGACCTTGTCCCTGGTAGTGTGACTTAATGATTTTGATTGTTTGAAAGCAGCAGTTCTTTAAATGTGCAGCCAGTGGTATGGAACTTAGAGAAGAGAGTGATATTTCTCTTTAATAAAAAATCTTGTCCAAGAAGTTTAAAATACCATAAAGAGTTTAGGTAAATAGATAGTGAAGGGCAGATTATGCTAAATGTATTGTCGATTTAAATCTGTACCTGGTGGGAAAGCCTTTATTTTCCCTCTGTTATGCTATTCCGTATATGAGCCATCACTTAAATTTTAGGTGCAAAGAGTTTGGCTTTAATTAGATAGTAGATTCATTCTCCAGGACTTGATTGTGAGAAACGAGACAAAAGCATTACCTGCTGGCAAATGCAGCTGAAAGGTTCAGGAGCCAAGGACTGAACCTGGTCCTCTGTCTTTCTTGTTCAGGGAGGCTGGCAGCAGGGGTTCCTGGGGTCTTAACCTGGTACTGGACATGACTGGCTCAAGCAGTCAGCGAGGAAGATGAACTCGGTGGAGATGGACTTGTGTGAGGAGACAGGCGGAGGAGCCCTGTTTCCTCACTTGCAGACAGTCAGACCACTTCCTTTGGAAATGGCGAGACTGTGTTTTCAGACTATTTGCTTAAAGTCCTTACAGGCCAGAAGATTGGTTACTGCACATTAAGGTATGCAAAAGATTTATTTGCTCTATTATTTTTCTTCCTTGAAGAGTCATTGGTAGGGATTCCTTCTGCTTTTTGTTAAAACCTGTAAGAATATTAACCAACCAGAAAACATTTGTTGATTGGGTCTTATACTATGCTAGGCAGTGAGGGAGATATTTAATAAATTAAAAAATAACAGTGGCTTTTTATTCATCCATCCAAGCAATGTTTGGGTGCATATGACACACCAGGCAATTTGGAGATTAAAATAATAACAAAACAAAAAACTAAGCAAGATTTGGTCTCCCTTCTTAGGTTGCCCACAGTCTAAGACATTACTTGTAGGTCAGTGGTTTTTCAACTAGTAGCAATTTTGTCCCCAAGGGGACATTTGACAGTGTCTGGAGAAATATGTGATTATCACTATGGGGAGGGGTGGGGCATCTAATGGGTGGAGGCCAGGGGTGCTGCTAAATATCCTACAATGCACAAGTCAGCCCCCCACACAAAGAATTATCAGACCCAAAATGTCAGTAGTGCCGAGCTTGAAAAACCCCACAAATCCACTGGGCTCTTCCTTAATCATAGAACACACTGGCCATATGTGAATTAAACAAAGCAAGCATTAAAGCCACTTCCTGCCCTTCCTTTACCAGGGAGGTTGGAACAGCAGAGGGTCCCTAGCTGAGGGGAGAGTAAAGGCTACCTCCCTGCCATTCAGGTGGCACTGTTCAGAAGGTCAGCAATTCTGTCATCAGGTCGCAGCAGTTCTAACTGTAACAGCCCAGGCCAGGGGCATGTCCAGTCAAATCAGGCTGAGGATCGGAGCCTTCTCCTTTCTACTGGGAGCAGCCGAGCTTCTATAGTCAAGGCCAGATATGCACAAGTCCTTCAAATAATATTACTAAAAGCCAATGCCACTCTTACAACTTAAACATAGCATTTGCACCTAAATTGAAACTATCATAAAATGTTTGTGTTGTTTACTTATATGTCAGTATTACCTACATGTTTATAAGAAAAAAGTGGCCTTACAACTGTGTTGTTTAAAACGTAGCTACTAGCCACATGTGGCTTTTTAAATTTAAATTAGTTGACATTAAATGAGATTGGAAATTCATTCTTCAGTAGCTCTAGTCACATTTAAAGTGCTACTGGCTACTGAATTGAAAAGTGTAGATGTAGAATATTTCTGTCATCACAGAAAGTTCTAGACACTTAGTTCCTAAGGATTCTTTTCAATGTGCCAGTTTTTACTAAAAAGAACCTTGTTTCATAGCAGCTGAGGCACTGGGGTGATGATTTGCATTATCTCATCATTGTCTAGAAGGGCACAGACATGTTCTGCTGGGGAATCATCTCTTTTCTGACATGGAGTTTTGTGAAGGGTTTATGTACTGGATATTGGGTAACATCACATGATTGAAACTATAATTTTCCAGAAGATGTAACAATGTAAAATTCAAGTAGATAACTCCTATAAGGCATTTCTGATCTAAGTCAAGTGTGTATTGTTAAATATTAATTCCATTAAGGTATGTCAGCAGGGAATTCAGATATGTGACCCAAATATATTTCTTTTTAGTAACAGTGTAACAGAGAACTAGTGCTCAGTGGATCTCAACTGGAGATGGGGTGGGATGAAGGTTAGAAGGAGGGGGTCAGAATTACTGGGAGCTCTTGCAAAATGCAAAGGTCACCACCACATGAGGTTTATCAGAATGGTGGGGCTGGGTGGATGGGTAGGTACAGAGGTCTCTCACGTGTATATTTTTTAAAAGTTCCCATGTTATTCTAATGTATCCCAATCCAGGTTGAATACAGCGTAGAGATATGGAAAGGATCATTAGTGTGCCTTTTGCCCTTGTATGATGGGGCTGTGTGGCTTAAAAAAAGACTGGACCGCTAGAAATTTTGTTTCAGTACACCTTGGGTAGGGCCTAAGTGTCCATGCATTCTCTCCTGCTGTCTTTCTTTTAAATTACCCACCCATCCACCCCTTCCCCAAGATCATTTAGGATGATTGGGTTTAGAACAATGGTCTTAGGCAATTTTTTTCCAATATCATGTGTCTCTAGCAAACTTTTGCAAGCTGTATATCACAATTTGTTCTTGAGTGCATTTTCCAATCAGTGCCTGTAGTGACAGTGTTGTGTGGTGCTGATCAAAGGAGGTGTCACATGCACAGAGGATGCACTGGCCAGAGACAACAGCTGAGGAAATTCAGGGTCCACTTTGTATTTTTGCTCAGGCTGCAGGGCACCCAGTTCCACAGATAGGTGGGCCATGAGTATGTGAGCAGGTCTAAAAATGCTTTCCAAAGGGATCTGTGCAGGCTCTTGGATAACTATTCAGGTTGAGAACCTAGTTTGGTTAGGGAGCTTTGCACATTTTTGTTGCTATTAGAAGGCTATTACTAGTCATAGAGAAGCGTAGCAGTCCATCAGAATGACAGAGAGCTCTGCTGATGGATAGAAACCTTCAACACTCTTCCTCCCAACCCCTATTTAAATCCTGGAATTTCACACCATATTTTCAAGGTATATTAGCCATGGATAAGCTTATGTTCATTTTTCACTTTCATTTTCTCAAGCTGTTTTAGAACATGATTGAAACTATAATTTTCCAGAAGATGTAACAATGTAAAATTCAAGTAGATAACTCCTATAAGGCATTTCTGATCTAAGTCAAGTGTGTATTGTTAAATATTAATTCCATTAAGGTATGTCAGCAGGGAATTCAGATATGTGACCCAAATATATTTCTTTTTAGTAACAGTGTAACAGAGAACTAGTGCTCAGTGGATCTCAACTGGAGATGGGGTGGGATGAAGGTTAGAAGGAGGGGGTCAGAATTACTGGGAGCTCTTGCAAAATGCAAAGGTCACCACCACATGAGGTTTATCAGAATGGTGGGGCTGGGTGGATGGGTAGGTACAGAGGTCTCTCACGTGTATATTTTTTAAAAGTTCCCATGTTATTCTAATGTATCCCAATCCAGGTTGAATACAGCGTAGAGATATGGAAAGGATCATTAGTGTGCCTTTTGCCCTTGTATGATGGGGCTGTGTGGCTTAAAAAAAGACTGGACCGCTAGAAATTTTGTTTCAGTACACCTTGGGTAGGGCCTAAGTGTCCATGCATTCTCTCCTGCTGTCTTTCTTTTAAATTACCCACCCATGCACTAGTAAATATTGAGTGCTGCTTTGTGCCAGGCACTGTGGTACGAGGTGCTAACGTGGAGTAATAAAAATATGTGTATATTTGGTCTTTGTCTCAGTTTCTGGCACAGAGCTCCTAAAACCTTTGAAATTTCCTGAGTGGCAGGAGTGTCTTTTTTATCCCAACGAGGTGGGGGGTGCTTAGATAGCTTTGGGATAGGGGGTGATCAACACAGGAAATAGCCACCTGATTAGAGGGTTACAGTTGTCAGCTCTGCCCCCCCCCCACCTTTGGGGAGGGAAAAGGAGCTGGAGATTGAGTTCAGTCACCAGTAGCCAGTGATTTAGTAAATGATGCCTATGCAACGAAGCTCCCATCAAAACTCTTCCACGCCCCGCCTCTGGCTGTTCCTGAGTTCTATTCTTTATGATAAAACTGTAATTGAAGGTAGGGAGCTTTCCTGAGTTATGAGTCATTCTAGCAATTATCAAATTTGGGGGAATAGTTGTGGGAACCCTCAAATTGTGGTAGTCTGGGAAGAAGTGTAGATAGCTTGGGGACCCTAGCTGGCATCTAAAGTGAGGGTATCTTATGGAACTGAGCTCTTGTAAGGTCTGTGCTACCTCTGGGTAGTTGGTGTCAGAATTGAATTGAATTGAATTGTTGACCATCCAGTTGGTGTCAGAGATCAGAGAATTGGTTGGTATTGGAATGATGTAGCTGGGATAAAATGGCAAGCAAGAGCAGACATGTTTCTGCTCTCGAAATTTACAGATATTTCATTGAGTCTGTTGCAGTTATTTAGCACTGTGCTGTGTACATCCAGTAGCCTCTCCAGATCTACTCACCTTGGTCTTTAGAGGTTGACCCTTATGGGTCACATCAGTGGGCACTCTTCTTTTGGTCTCTGGTAGAGTTTGGCCAATGGCATGCTTTGGCAGGAAATTGAAGGGAGGTGACTGAAGTCAGAGTCGTGAGTCCCCTTACTTTCTCCCTGAGAGGCCACCTTTGGCTGTGCTCCTTTCAAGGCAGTATTCTCCATGGCTTTCTCCTTCTTGGGTTTTTTGCTTGCAAACCCTTGTAGTTCTATTATATCCGGCATATACCCTGTAAAGAGTTCCTTAATAAATAAGCCTTCTTTGGATTATTCTAATATGAGTGTTCCTGACTGATACAGCACTGTTCATTTGAATATTGGGTTTATGTTTGCCAAGAATGTTGATTTTTGTTTTAATATAGTTGGTGCTAAGCCAGCTGTTCAGCTACTTTAGAAGGTCACCCTGGTTTGCAATGATAAAATTATGTCATTGAGTAGAATGCTTATCTGCCTGTCTGCTTTGGCAGGAGAGATACATTCAATGAGGTACAGAGAAGGAAAGCTAGAACATCAGCTCTGTTTTATAGCATTTGGAATTGCAATTTCAGTTGCCAAAATGTTCATCTTACCCATTATGCATCTGGCATTAATACTACATATTCCAGGCTTTGAAGATACATTAGTAGTCTGGGATTTATACCAAGATGATACATGCTGATGAGAGGTTGATAAATGGTGCAAGAAGTCATTGTTATTAACTGTTTTACTGGTGAAATGGAACAGGATAATAACACTCAGAAGTTTAATAGTTGTACCTGAAATATGTTTCCTTTCATGATAAACTTTTAGTGAAAGGGAGAGCCCAGAAAAGTGTCCTGAAGAGAGTACAAAATGTGTGCTTTTTTGTTCTCTTTACGGAGGTTCCATCATGAACCATGTCCTGAAATTTACATTTGTTATTGATCTTTTCATCTGAGCCCCACCCTGGCACCTCCATTGGAATCTCTTATAAACCAGTTTTTCAAATGATGAATTTCTCATAAAAAGATATGAACTTACACAGTTTATAGCCTTTCACAGGAGTCACTTTGAGCCTCCTTTCCTCTTTATTTTACTTCCTAAAGTCATTGCTGAAATATAAATTAGCATGGCCAGACAAGATAATCAAAGCTGGTTTCAACTGGTCTATAATCCATTGATCCACAGATAAGAGGGAAAGCTTTTCTCAGAAGATGGTGCATGTTTACATCTCAGGAGAATTGGCCAGAGGCTACCTTCATCCTTAATTGTTAAACTTTAGAGATAAAAGCATTTTCAAAGGTCACCTACTCCCTAATGCTATAGATGAGGAAACTGAGACCCGGAGAGATTAAAAGACTTAGCTGGAAACGCAGCTGTATTAGTTTCTCAGGGTTGCCATAACAAAGTGTCACAAACTGGGTGGCTGAAACAACAGAAATTTACTGTCTTATAGTTCTGGAGGCTGGCAGTCCAAAATCAAGGTGTTGGAAGGTTTGGTTCCTTCTGAGGGCGGTGAGGGAATGATCTGTTCCAGGGCTTTCTCTTTGGCTGTAGATGACCATCTTCTCCCTGGGTTTATTAACATCATCTTCTATGCCTGTTTATGTCCAAATTTTGGATTGAGGCCAAACCTAATGACCTCATTTTAATTCGATTATGTCTATAAAGACCTATCTCCAGATGAAGTCACATTCTGAGGTTCTAGGGGTTAGGATTTAAACATGAACTTTATGGGGACACAATTTCACCCATAATGTTAGCTGTCTAAAGACTGACTAGAATCTTGGTCCTCTGAGGCCCTTGTAGGGTTTGTTCCTGCTACACTACTGGGCCTTTTAAAACTCTTATTCCCGTTGCTGCAGAGAAGATGGCATACAGGGGCGAGACTAGACTCTCAAATTTTCTCAGGCACTTCAAATGATTCAATTTAGGGGAATATAGGGCAAAATAAATTTAGGGGAATTTATGACCCTTATTAATATAACCTGAAAATATTCTTCTTGGGGATAAAAATAAATAGTGATTTTTTTATTATTACATGGCTGATTATGTTGACATTAGACATGAAATCCTTCTAGACTTATTTTGTGAAGTACAGTTTACATTATTAAATCATAATGATAAACGAGTTTGTTCAGTTATTTTCCTCTTTGACTCGAGTGTCTAAACACCCGGAAAAACAGCTTCCAGGGACTCAGCTTTCCTTTCCAAATATCGTGTGGATAAAGCTTTGGCAGACCCACTGTCAATCCAACATTTAATTCTCCTAAAATCCTTCTGTCAGCTTAGGGAATATAAAGCATATAAGTTTTAGGAGGGGGCTGAGTCAGTGCCAGATATCTTAGGGACATGTTTGCACATTCCTAGGCAGAGATATGTTTGTTATTTTATATCAAGTGGTCTTTTTGGGAAGGTGGATCTAAAAAAGTCAAATAAGTTTTTAGTTCATGTTACCAGGTCACTGAAGTCAATGTGGCTTGGTCACTCTCACATTGACCAAAATTGCTTTTATTAAAAGTTGAAACAGAAGAAAAATAATAGGGTGCTAAATTCTTCAACAATGACTCCATTCTTCCTATTTTCACATGAACTAACATACTTATTTTGAAGAACTGGAACCTGATGACGAGAGAAATAACATGATTAGTCCAAGAACACAGTGCACTCCCTCTTAAACCAACGTGCTTTCACCCAGGATAGCAGCTGTGACACAGAAGTCAGGAATCCTGGGCTACAGGGTAGGCCTAGCTATCTGACAACACTCATTGGGGGTATACATAAGTTTGTACCTGACCTAAACCAAGTCACAGATAGTAGGTTTTAGGATGTACCCCTGCACTCTTCCCCACTGTCAGTTTCCCAAATCCCATGTCTTAGATTATCAGCCTTTCAACATATGCCAAGGAAAAAAATTTCAGTGACTAAACAAATTTGGAAAATGCCACATATTGCATCCCTCTCCTAGATATTCATCATACATGTATTGAAATATTAAAGGCTTTGGGCCGGCCCGGTGGCACACTGCTACAGTGCGTCGCTTGGGAGTGCGGCAGCGCTCCCGCCGAGGGTTCGGATCCCACATACAGACCGGCCGCTGAGCGAGGTGCGGGCACAACACCGAGGGTTGCGATCCCGTTGCCGGTCCCGGTCCGGTACAGGTGTGACACCGAGGGTTGCGATCCGTTGCCGGTCACGAAAAAAAAGACAAAAAGGAAAAAAAAAAAAAAAAAAGAAATATTAAAGGCTTTGCAATGTCTTTCAATGAAGAAGCCATTTAAGTTCTTTAACCCGGTGTTTCTTAAAGTTATCTGATCATAAAACCATTTGTTCATGTAAAAGCTGTAAGTTGCAAGCAACACATTTTGAAATTTGTATAAGTTGAAGAGAGATATACATTGAAAAAGAATTTAGATCAAGTTCATAGATGACAGAGCAAGAGACCTGCAGAGATATCCACATAGAACATAGGAGTGCTAATTCTTACAACCTGCCACAGAATATTCCTGTGCCTATTAATAGGGATGGAATCCTGAACTGAGCCAGCAGGCTTTTCACCGATTACAGTCTCTCTTAACCATGGGAGTATGGATATGTGTGTGTGTGTGTGTGTGTGTGTGTGTGTGTGTGTGTTTGACCTGGAAATCAGGTGGCTTAAAAAAAAAAGCATTGAGCAATCATCAGAAGGCATGGTATGTTTTGGCCTTTATCAAAGCTTTGTGCCACGCCATCTCAGCAGTTCCAGTCGGGCACTAGTTGGTGTGGGTGTTTGCACAATGCTCACCCCTTTGTTATCACATAAGCCTTTAGCACCCAGAAGGCCTCTCTGTGTACTTGGGACCTCGGCAAATACGACCTGAAGGTGAAGAGGCGGTGGAAGATGTTGACAGGCTGATGACATAATGTCTGCGGTGTTTGGGTCACCTGGGGAGTAGCAGGGTGTTTGGTCATTCCTGAGGGAGGTGAGATCAATTGTCTGACCCTCTGCAGAAACCAGGCAGCACAACCTGGCTGGCAATGTAGGACACTGGCAGTTAGATGCTTCTGTAACAAAGAACCTTTGGTTTTAAACAATAGTAATAACTACCTCTAGCTACATTAAGGAAAAACAAATACTTTTCTGGGACAATGATAAAATTTAAAGAATTTAAACAACCAAATCTTAGGGTTCAGAAGCATGACAGCTCAAGAGCCTTTAACACTCAGCCTTTAACACTCAGTTTCTGTGTGTTTCAGCTGTAATTCTTAACAAAGAGAATTTTATAGGCCCAATTTTGAGTCACATGTTTATTCTAGTCCATTTAGCTATGGCACATCTGACAGCCATCTCTCTTGTCTTTCCTGTTAGAGTCCAAATTTGTTCAGGGAAGTGTGGCAATAACCTGATCTCAGGGAAACTAGGTCTTTTCTCCAGTCCCAGGGGATGAATTCTGACTGTCTAAACCAGTCACAGCAATCCCATTTCCCTTTGTCAGTAATTGGTCAAGGGGTGGCCCTGTGACCCAGTTCTAATGTAGGAGATATAAATAAAAGTCGGTAGGATATGATTCTGAGAAAACCTTGTTTTCCTTATAAAGAGAAGAAACAGATTCACCTGGCATGGCTCGTTGCCCCTTTCCTTTCCCCCTTCTTTTCTGTAATGCAAACATGATACCTGTTGGTACAGCAGCTATATTGTGACCACGATGTGACAAGCACAAGATGAAAGCTATGTGCTAAGGACAGAGGGTGCAAAGGAGAAAGAGCCAAGGTCCCTGTACAGTTGAGCTGCCACACTGACACTGAACTGTGTACCTCCTGACTTGTACTTACTTGAGAAAAATGATAACCTATTTGTTGAAATCACAGTTAACTTTCATAGGTTGTTGTTAATTGTTTTTACTTGCAACCAAAAGCATTTCTTTTCTTTTTTTTTTTTTTTTAAAGATGACTGGTAAGGGGATTTTAACCCTTGACTTGGTGGTGTCAGCACCACGCTCAGCCAGTGAGAGAACCGGTCATCCCTATATGGGATCCAAACCCGGGGCCTTGGTGTTATCAGCACCGCACTCTACCGAGTGAGCCACGGGCCGGCCCAACCAAAAGCATTTTTAAGTGAAAAAGTAATGTAGTAAAAACATGGGTGCAAGGAGCTAATTCCTATAGGTTAGAGAGTGATTCTCAGATCTTTAATTGTTGAGAGGAGATGAGGATAGCTCATGAAATGGTGAGATATTAAAAAATGTCTACCAAAGCCACCGGGGAGTCTTGAAATCTCACCACTGCTGCAGAGCACAGAGAAATAAACCCTGTTTGGGCCAATACACAACTGTCCTAGTAATTCTACTAAATTTTATCAATCCCTCATTATCTGTTCAATATTTTTCTAGGTGCTGAGATAGATTGATGAAGACAGAGAAGATCTTGGCTGTCATTAAGCTAACATTCTAAATGGGAAAATAGAGAATAAACACAAAGAAAGAAACAGGATCACTTCAAATAGAAGTTCTATAAGAAATACAAAAGAGGGTGTGGGATAGAGTTGAGGGGGGCTGTGTACACGGAAGGCCTGGGAAAGTGATACTTGAAATGAAACTTGATTTGCGGAATGGAGCCAGCTGTGGGAGACCTGAGGACCAAGGTTTTCGGGAGGGAATGGCCAGGGCAGGGGCCCTACGGCAGGAATGAGCGTGGCCTCCTGGAGGCGCAGAATGAACCATTACTGGGTGTCCACTGCTTGGGGGTTTGGAAGCTAACCATGCTCATCTCACTGTAACAATGCTGGTGACACAGCTCACTGGCATCATGACTCACCTCGAGCCTGCTGACTGGGCTGCGTGCTGCACGATGTGAATTTTCCCATCATCTGCTTCAGGCTGTCAGAACCCAGGAATGGACCGCTGGGGGATGGTCTGTGCACTGAACTCTCTGATCAGAGTGACTGATCTCCTTCTGTCCTTTCCCTTCAAGAATGGATCCATCATTTTCAGCCACAGCACCTCGGCTCCCCAGGGGACTGGCTTTCGCCTGAGCTGTCAGGGCTGGCTTCCCATGGAATGGGGTCAGCCCATTCTGGAGGGACTGGCAGAGCATTCAGCTGGCACACAGCTGCTTCAGGAACATGTTCCAGTCACCCTGTCAAGTTACAGCTGCTGCATTTGACGTGTCTAGTGCTTTGGACACCCCCGCATGGGGAGACCCGTACAGAGAGGAGCCCTCAAGGGCCCTAGGCCATGGCTCCAATCCAGCTGTGGCTGGTCATACCCGACATCATTTTCAAGTGATACTTATCAGTGAAGCAGTCACATGAGATCACAGGGCTAGAAGCTCCCTCAAAGGTCATCCTGTCCTGCATTCCTCATGTGTCTGGCATTTCCCAGAACTGAAGTGTTGGAATGCTCCTGCCTCCACTTCAGCAGGTCGACTGCTAACCTTGATGTCTACCCAGCTCCTGCAGACAACACAGTTCTCTTTTCTCTAACACTTGAACTTGGGGGTGGTGGGAACCACTGTAATTATATCTCTGAGCTGTTAGATTTTCTGTGTGATTAATAGGATTTTAGGAATGTGATTGTTCACCTTAGGAGGATAAGGTTGCCTGAAAGGGCCCAAACTGCCATTTAGAAACCCTAGGTTCACTTCTCCCAGACCTGGGACACAAAAGCAGAAATATCAAAGTTTGAAGGGACCTTGGTGATTAATACCCTTCCTTTGATAGATGGAAAAGTAATAAAAAAAAAAATAGGAAAAATTACCTGACCAAGGTTAATAATACAATAAAAGAAGGCTCTTTGGAATCCACATGGGTTTTTCATAGATGTTTATGGCATTTTGCTGTAATCTTTTGACTTACGTAACAAACAAACAAAAAAAATATCAAAGTTCTCTGGGCCTCTATCTGGTTTTCTGGTTTGACTCTCACCATCCTATGTAGTAGTCTTTATTTCTCTCTTTTTGCAGATAAGGAAAATAAGGCCTGGAAAGTTTATATCCATTTAGTTAGTAAGTGGTGATACTGGATTAGTTTAAATCCAATATCATTTCCAAGTCCATCTCCATGATCATTTTGGGGGGGGGGGTAGGGCACAGCAGAAATTAGCCATAACTTAGGTCATGCAGTACATGCAGGAACTCTGAAAAATCTCTACTCTATTCCTGAAATAGGTATTCCAGGGTGTTACAAACTCTGAATAAAGGATTCTGATTTTTAGCGAAACACCCTCACCTTCATTGTAGCTGATGCAGGGGCCCCATGGCTCCTAACATAACTTGGTGCTGTCATCTTCAAAGCTGCCTCCACTTATGTTAAATATCACCTCCTGGACATAAGTGTGGCACTTAAAAGCCCAAGCTGTTAAAATCAGCTGGGTAGTCTGAACCCTGGTTCCACTATTTACTCTGGGCAACCTGAGGTATATTCCTTAAACTTCCTGTGTCTCAGTGTCTTTATCCATAAAATGGGGCTAGTAATAATACGCTCCTGAGAAGGGCTGAAAACTAAATGAGGCAAAATGAGCACTTAGAGGAGTAAGTGCTCAATAAATGTTAGTTGTTGCTGTATTTGCTCATGATACAACTGAAGGAATTCTGTCATGGATCTGAGTTTTCCCCTGAGTACAAAAAGAATATGTTCCTAGTTCATGACATCGGGTGGACATGCCAAGGTGAGAAGGAACCAAAAGATACAGTCATGTGCAGTTTACTTTTAGCTCCAGAGAATGGTCTGTTCCCAGCCCTATGCTGCAAGGGCTGTCTTCGTTTTCTGCCAGCATCACCCCCTCCAACAGCAGAAAGCTTTAGGTCACTCACCTGAAAAGTTAAAGCTGACCTAGAGATTATGATTATGTATATTGTCTAAAAGAAAAAACAGAAGTAAAAGCCTCTTATGTAACTTGAAGAGTGTGAAGGAGCCAGCGATAAAAACCACTGCCCTGAACTTTTCCAAAGTACTATAAATCTCCCTGCATCAAGATTCTCCAGTTGTCAAGGTATCGTTTGTATTTTTGTCTTAAGATAGACTAGAAAAAAAAGGTAACAACCCCCTGCCTGTTAGATTGTGTATTTGTGATTAAAGGCTATGAAGATGGTACTATTTGAAGTTATTCCCATCATCTAAAACACACCCCATGCTTGACTGATGGTTTCTCAGCAATATTCTGACTTTAATTTGATCACTTCCTATGAATTAGTCTGTGGTTCCTCATTCAAAGTCGGTTCTCTCTTCCTCCCCTTTTCTTTTCTGTTTCTCTCTCTATATTTTTTTTTCATTTTTTTCCACATATTTAGATCATCTCTACTGACCTTTCAGTGGCTTAGCATTTTGTGGCAATGCACGAGTGAAGTTGGAAAACAGAAAAATAGAGCCAAGTGACAAGCTGTGAAATAACAGCTCAGCCTTCACAGAGCAAATGTGCTTTGTGCTATTTCTGGCCAGAGCAGATGTGGCCTTGGTGGACAGCCTGTGGGGAACAATATTTCTCAGGGAAAAATAAATCAGTAACATTAGGACCAAAATGATGCAAATCCTTCAATTTGCAAACAGATCATGAAGTGGGAGCCAGGTGGAAAGAACATGGACTGGCGATCAGACAGGATCCTGCCCTGGGTTTAGTCCAGCATATTCCACCATGATTAGTTGACCTCCGGTGAGTACCTGTGGCTTAAAAAATTTTTTTTAATCAGCAAATGAATAGAGAATAAAATAACAAAACTGTGTGTGCCAGCATGCAGTTCGAGGCAATCCTAACACGTCGACATGATTGCTTCAGACACAGTTGAAGTTCTCTGTGGACTTCTTCCTGTCACCCCAGAGATAAGCACTGTCTTGAATTTGCATGCTTTCATACTTTTCTGCATACACATGCATCTTTCAACAATATGTACGGTAGTTTTTGCATGTTTTAAAACTTTAAATAAATGGAAACACACTGTACATTATCATTCTACAACTTTCTTTTTTTTTTAAATTTAGAATTAGACTTCAGCAATTTAACTGTGGTTCTTTGATTTTAACTGCTTTGTGGTGTAATGTTTTGTGAATAGTCGGCTATATATTTATCCATTCTCCTGTTGATGAACATTTAATTGCTTCTAATTTTTTACCATTATAAACAATGGTTTAATAAATATTCCTGTACATTTCCTTGTCTTGATGTACAAAAGCTTCACTAAGGTAGCATTTTTTTCAAAATCTTTTGTCCACCTCCACAGTTAAAGATCCACTTTACGGAGGGCCGGCCCGTGGATCACTCGGGAGAGTGCGGTGCTGATAACACCAAGGCCACAGGTTCGGATCCCATATAGGGATGGCCGGTTAGCTCGCTGGGTGAGCGTGGTGCTGACAACACCAAGTCAAGGGTTAAGATCCCCTTACCGGTCATCTTTAAAAAAAAAGATCCACTTTACATGGAAATGTGGCACATGGATCTGCTATATTTATGTGACTGTACATGTATATATAAAACAAGTTTCTCAGTATGATATTTATCCTTACTTTCTATTCAATTCTAATCCATTTTAGTCTAGTCTATTTCACATACCAAATATATATATATACACTGATTGCAATTTACTAAAGTGACTTCATAACCCAGTGATACATCTCCACTGACAATCTGAAAAGCACTGTTCTAGGATACATACCTAGACGTGGACTTTCTGGGTCACACGTGGTGCTTGCTTTCAAACTGATGACTTTGTGAGTTCATTGTATACATTTATTTGTATTTAGCTAGCATTCTACATGTTTCTAGAAGGAGGTTTTCCAGGTTATTCAGTGTGCCATATGGCTGAAAATGGAAGCCCTGTTTTAAGCTTTCTGGTCTTCAATTTTTCACATGTCACAAAAAGCCACATGCACAAAATACTAGTCTCTTCAGTATTTTGCAAACTTCTTTCTCCGCAGACACAGGGTCCTGGGAGAGTCGTAGTGTAAGTTGGGGGAGGGACAAAGGAAGGGAGAGAATGAGTGGAGTTACAGGCCTTTCACCCCAGTCCCTATCCAAGGAGCTCCAATTTGATATTGATCCATGGTATATCCATTTGACTTAATTGGCAAAAGTGCTGTGTGGCTTAAAAATATTCTTAAACTATGGGTTTAGATGTTCTCCAAGTCTCTTTCCAGATCTAAACTTAAATGAACATAATTTTTAAGTTTCTTGACCATTTAAAATTGCAGCCAGAATTAAAGAATGTGACAGCTTAAGGTGTAGGGTTTTCCGAGTAGGGGCTGGGCAAATAGTGTTGGCTAACCCAAAAGTTGATCTGTTCCTCCTGCCACTGTGAAAACTGATTTGGATAGGACACCTTTAGAGTCCTGTGGGGCAGTGAGTTAGGTGCACTCTCGGGCTGGGCCACCCCTTCAAGGGCAGCCCATTCTGTTCCGTCATATAGGCTTCACCTGCATGAGACTACATTAAAAAATGATTTTGTTTTCATGGTGCTTGTTTATTCTGTGAATAATGGCTTAATATACATTTTTCTGAAATCCTCTTCTGTTCAACAAACTGTCCCACATGCTTAGCATAAAGCTCATATGCTCAGCAGGGCACTCACTTAAACCATTACATTCAGAGATGAAAGTTGATTATCATTTTAATGAAAATATTTGGCTCCTCATAGGTTTCTTTTTGCCTTGCCAAACATAGTAAGAACATTAAAAAAACACACACACACACGAAACACAAAACTGGGCAGTAACTTGGTAGTAAAGTGAATTAGAGTGAGCATACATGAATTAATTTGTGTGGAATCGTGGATCTCTTTCCTAATATCTTTTCTTCCTCCACCTCCCTTGGGCTTAGATTACTGCCTCTTCTCAGATTCTAGTCCCTGCCTTCAATTTGTCCTGCTTGTATTTCATCTTCTTTAATCACTGTTTTCATCCCATCAGTCCCATGCTCAGAAACCCTCGAGGGGTCTTTATTTCCCACTACATCGAATCTCAACTCAGCTGCCTGTTTGCAAGGCTTCTCCTAATTTATTCTTTCCTTGCATCTCCAGCTTTGTTTCACTTGCCAGATGTGGTTCTGGTTCCTGTGGCTTAGAGATAATAGAATTTTTGGACACTCCAAAAAATTAAAATCTTCATCATTTTTCTTAGGCTGAACAGGCACAGTTCAGCCCAGATCCCTCAAACAAAAGCCTACATCAACAATTACCTCCCCCATTTCGGTAATGGGCAACAATAATCAACCACACTGTATATCGACAAAATAAAATTTATTAAAAAAAAAAAGAAAGAAAAAGAAAAGCAATTATAAGCCTAAAAAAAAAAAAAAAAAAAAAAACCTCCCCCATATGCCATGTGAGCAAGGCTGTGGGGTCCTCCGGGAAGGTGGGTAGAGAAAAGCAATTTACGTACCACTCTTTCTCAATATACGGCGAGAAGATTTGGCACTAAGGAGGTGACTTTATTTACTAGAGGGGTTTGTGAATGGCTCTGCCATTTTGACATGACAGGCAGAATGCTGAGCAAGGCTGTGGGGTCCTCCGGGAAGGTGGGTAGAGAAAAGCAATTTACGTACCACTCTTTCTCAATATACGGCGAGAAGATTTGGCACTAAGGAGGTGACTTTATTTACTAGAGGGGTTTGTGAATGGCTCTGCCATTTTGACATGACAGGCAGAATGCAAACGACATAGAAGGCAAGTATGAAAGGTTTTAAATATCAAGCCAGGAATGGCTGGTTTAAAAATTTGTAAAGAGGTACAGCTTGCATAAGGGAGGACTCGGTAGATCATAAAGCTCTGCAAAAGATGCTGGAGGGGTTGCTAAATGAGATTCAGGAGAAGGCTTATGCACTGGAGGAGGCTTATAATATCTGTGAATATAGTTTATTTTCAACTTTGTTTATTGTGCTGTGCGTGTGTGTGTGTGTTTAATGTTATTTATTTTGTTTTCTTCTGTTTGAATACGTCCTGATTTTTCCACTTAGTAGCTTTACGGTTTTGGAAAATTTTCTTTATCCATTAGATGGGGATAATGATGGTACATAGTATATATACAGTTGTTGTGAGGACTAAATGAGATAAGAGCATGGAACATTGTTCAAGACAGAAATATTAGCTATGATTCCTACCATCATAGTTATTGTAACCATGCATAAGCTGCTCTTTATTTATTCTTTTATGCAAAAAATTCCTTCTTGTCTCAAAGGACCTCAGGTCAGTTCAGTTCAGTAAGCATTTAGTGAGTGCTCAATATATGCCAGGCACTGAGCAGACACTGAAGATACCACAGATATAACATTGACTTGCCCTGGAGCAGCTTACCTTCTAGCAGGGAAGGCAAACCCATAAACTGACTGTGTCAGGATGAGGTTATACTGTGCCATATAGTCACCACTAGCCACATGTGGCTAATGAGCACTTGGGATGTGGCTAGTCTGAACTGAGACGTGCTCTATGTGTAAAATACACACTGGATTTTGAAGACTTTATATGATAAAAGAATGTGAAACATCTAATAATTTTTAACATGGTATTGATTATTTGTTGAAATGATAATATTTTGGATATTTCAGGTTAAATAAAATACATAATCCAACCTAATTTCACCTGGTTTTTTTCAATTTTTTAAAAAATATGGCTATTGGAATATTTAGATTTGTGTGGCTTCTGTTGTGTTTCTTTTGGACAGCACTGGTCTCAGGTGATGCAATGGAGGTTAAAGGGTACTACGTGAACACTGAGGCACGGCACATGGAGCCAGGTGTTGAGTGAAGGCTGCCTGGAAGAGCAGGTGAAGCCTGTGCTGAGTATTAAAGGATAAGGAGAGGTGGTTCAGGCAGAGACAAGTCTGATGGGTGCTCTGGATAGAGGTAACAGGGCAGGCATGGTGTTTTCAGGGCACTGGAAGTATGTGGTTGTTCAACAGTGTATAGTATTGTGAGTTGAGGACTGGCAGAAGATGAAGCTACAAGAGAAGTGAAGCTGGCCTTCCCATACTTTAACATCCAGCTGTCATTAAATGCTCTGGTCTGGTTATGTTTCCCACTATTTATTTGTTTGAAATTTTGGACTATCACCTGTTGCAGGTTGGAAGTTTGTCTGTACAAGGATAGACTATCCTAGAGTATAGGATTCATGAATGCGCATACGCTGCTTGGCAGGCAAAACGCCATTTCCCCTCTGCAGATAGCCCTAAAGAATAGATAGACAGCCTAAAATTGCTGCCTAGAGAATAGGATGAATGAGTGAGAATCATACAGAAAGGTGAGAGCCTTTAGCATGATCTGATTCCTTGGGGCCAAGGAGAGTGTACCTGGCTGCATTCACACCCATTTACCTGCCAGTGGATTCCCCCTGCCCCCACCCAGGTTCTCACTAATTAGGAATGTAATCATTCATCAGATTATATTAATTTGGAAGCTCATTATACCCATTCTATCATGAACCACCTTCAGATCTTCTGCCTTTAATAACTAATTATTAAGTGAATATTTAGTAGGTCATGCAAGATTAGGTAAAAGAGGAGCAGCAAAAAGAGACGCCAAGAACCTAAGTGGATGGAGAGGCCACAGGGAAGGAGGGCATCTTTCATGTGTGCTTTCATTCCTTGGTGTACGCAGGAATCACATGGAGATCTTGTGAAAATGCAGACTCTGATTCGTGAAGTCTAGGGATGGGGCAACAATTTGCATTTTTATCAAGCTCCCAGGTGATGTCCATGCCTCTGGTCATGGACTGCACTTTGGGTTGCAAGGTCTTAGAGTCTGCATGGTCCAATCCTTTACGACGGCTGGAATCTATATTGCAACAGTTCTAATGAGTCATTATTGCTTCTGCTGAGAGACCTCTCTTGTGCCCACCATGTCCTCCTTTGTGGAGTGAGTCTCATTGTTGGAACAGTTTTTCTTGTCCCTAGATGTTATCTGGGCAATTACAGTGCATTGGTCCTTGATCTATTTTTGGAACCACTAAGAATGAGGCTAATCTCACTTTCTCATGACACTGAGAAGAGCATTTTTATATTCCCCTTAACTGTTCATTTCAATATATTAAACCTTCCCATCTTCTCTAGCTGTTAATCATGGAACTCTCTGGACTATCCCAGGTATCAGTGTTGCCTAAGTGTACCTGTCTTATCTGAGCACAATGTTCAAGGCTTTGTCCAAACATCAAAAAATAAAATGGGCCTATTACCTATCTAGCTGTTGATTCCCTATTTCTGCTGGAGAAGCCTCAGTCCTTCAGTGTTTGGCATCCACATCAGACTTTAGACTCAGAATGACTGACTTGGTCGATAAGAAAAAGCCCTGTTTTTGTCTCACTGTTTGTTATGGACTTGTCTAGCATTTGTGGAGATGATTTTTTTTTTTAAAAAGAAGCTATGGTATCTTGTTTTCTGATTATAAAATAAATATTTGGAAATTTGGAAAATGTGAACAAGCAAAATGATGAGTATTAGTATGTTGCTATATGAACCAATTTTTCTATACATAGGGATACATACATATTATCAATTACATTTTGCAATGGCTTTTAACAATCTTTTGTGAACATATGTTTCATACAACATCATTTTTATTAGCTATATAATATTTAATCATACTGAAGTTTTGTAATTTATTCATCCAGTCCTCTGTGTTGGACATTTAGGTTGTTTCTGATCGTTTTTTGTTATTATAATCAAT
Source organism: Galeopterus variegatus (assembly GCF_000696425.1). Classification (NCBI taxonomy): domain Eukaryota; kingdom Metazoa; phylum Chordata; class Mammalia; order Dermoptera; family Cynocephalidae; genus Galeopterus; species Galeopterus variegatus. The sequence goes on from NW_007732647.1 coordinate 46,043, forward strand.
GCTTTAATAAATATCCATGAACTGACATTTTATATACATTTTGAAAAGGGTAAATTCCTAAAAGTGAAATCTAGGGACTTCCTTAAGGCAGGTACTTATGGGATCAAACCCTTGCACAATCAATCTTTCATCCATCACCCCTGCTCTCTCCTTGTGCTTTCTTCTCACACCACTCAAGTCTCAACACCCCCCTCCCCCCACCCACTCCTCCATGGACCTAGCTAATGGCTTTTGGGCTGAATTATTCAGGAAAAGAAGTGGGTGGGAGGAGAAAACTGCTTTTCTCTTTTGACGTATTTTAGTGAATCATACTAACAGGTTTTTCTAATATTAACTCATCCTTGGACTTTTGCAATGTGGTGTGCTTTGCTTTTTCTACTCTTTCACTTAAGATTTCTTGATAAGTTAATTTATTGTGCTGACCTGAAAAAGCTTTGGAATGCTAGAAATTTTCTTAGACATTCCCTTAATGTCATTCTCTTTGATTTCTGCAGGAAGAATACAAGGCTTCTCTTGACTTCTTTGCATTTTTCCAGTGCCTTTGATTTCAGATATGCCAACAGAATGATGGCTGAATTTTCAATGGTGAAAATTATTGATGTCTCAGGAGTAAGGAATCACAGAATATCTACTTTGCAGTGGTGGTGGATGATTCTCACAAAAGCCACATCTTTATTTATAATGCCCTAATGAGTTTTTTTTTTTTTTTTTTTTTTTTTTTTTAAAAAAAAAAAA
>NW_007732647.1:46968-49891 GCF_000696425.1 Galeopterus variegatus
AAAATTTCACGGAAAAAAAAAAAAAAAAAAAAAAAAAAAAATTTAACCAAATATCCATCTGCTAGCCCCGCATCAGAAGGGACTGGCCTCAAAGAGTACTTGGTGAATCAACCAATACCAACATTGCTATCTTTCTTCTCCATATCCAGCCTGACCCAACAGAATGTCTTGGAGCCAACAAGGAGGTTAATTGAAAAGACAAATCTGCTTTGGAAAACATTGGTATTTTAAACAGAGACAGGATTTGGCGAAGTGCCATGTTGACATCTATCATTCTGTAAACTGTGACTATTGTCAGTGACCTGACACTTGGAACAGGTTATAATGGTTAAATAATGTCTATACTTTTGCTCTTCAGGACTGCCTTTGTCCCCCATCTGATCATTACCACACTGCCTTGGCTCCTTTAGGCCTAAAGTGCATACGTTGCTTGCATTAATCTGGGTATTTGGTTAATTTTGGAGGCATCCATCTTGCAGGCATGATTTTCTTCCTCTGAAAGACAATAAAGCCTGGGTTGTTATTCTTTTTTTATTTCATTCTATGCACTTTCTCCCCCATCTTCCACCAACCCTCCCACCATTTCTGTTTAAAGAAGATATTATTATGTATGTAGGTTCCTTCCAAAAGATTGACATGCATATGTGTGCTCCTGTGCATGGATACACACACACATATACCCACAGTACATGTGTGTTCCTGTATATGTCACTCTTTTTTTTTTTTCCTTGACTTAGTTATTCCTGAAAAGGTTTGTTCCACTTATAAAGCTGAAGGAGGTGGGGGGTAAGAAAGAATGATATTTTGGGTTATGAGGTTTAAAAGTATTTTGGCATGATTAGTTGACCTTTCGGGAAATGTGCCTCTCAGTGAATTGCATGTATCAGCTTTGTCATTGGTTCTGGAGACCCAGACAGAAGGTAACCCAATTGTCCAAATAAAGGAACGTCTACAAATAGTAGTTGCATTTGGAAGCATGCTCATCCATAAAACTGGGAGGTCACATTCATTGCAGGAGTGCATCAGCTAGAATGTTGTCTGAGCCTGTGATTAGAACATTCATTCATTCATTCATTCAGCAAATATTTGAGAGCCTTCCATGTGCTGGACACTGCCCTGGGTGCTGGAGATGTGTTAGTAAGCAAAGGCAAATATGGTTATTGCTGGTAAATGTTTAATAACTGGCTTTCCAGGAACACAGAAACAAAAACTGATTTTTAGTATTTGCCAGTTTCTGTGGTGTAAATACTCCCACCATAGCCAATTTCAAACTATCAGTGTTCTGCGGCATTAGATGATAAGGGCACAGTCAACAACAGTAAGCCAATGTGAGTCGGCTCCAACACACCACTGGTCCTTGCTGTCAGGATCTTACTGTCAATTTGGGGAGACATACTTTTAAAAAAATAATAAAAGTGTAACTTCAAACTGTGATAAGCCTGTGAAGAAGGGGACTGTGGCATCATGCTAGAATGTAATAAAGAAATATGAACTAGACTGCGGAACCATTGGAAGTATTCCCTGGGAAACTGATATTTAAGCTGAGAGCTGAAGGTGCAAAAGGAGATTACTAGATGAAGGGGAGAGCATTTCAGACAGAAGTTACAGCTCATGCAAAGGCTCTGTGGTGGATGAGAACTTGGTATATTTGAAGAAAATAGAAGGCTTTGTGGCTGAAAAATAATAGGAACAGGAGCATGTGATGAGTTGGAAGTGGCAGGATGAACCATGCTTGACTTATGAACTGTGGTAAGAATGTGGATCTTTATCCTAAAAGCAGGGGTTATCCATTGAAGAGGTTTAAGCCTGGGAGTAAAATGATGCAATTGTGTTTTGTAACAATCACTCTAGCCACGGCACAGAGAATGGATTGGAGTCGTCCAGGATGGACAGCTACAATTAATAGTGTATTACAATAGTCTGTGTAAGATGCTCATAAATTAGACTAGGATGTTGGTAATAAAAATGGAGAGAAGTGAAGAGATTCTAGAGATATTTATGACTTTAAATTGCAATGAGTTAATAAGGATTAGTGTCCAATATATTACCAGGTCTGTCTGGGGTTTTGCACAACTGTCTGGATGGTGGTTCCAGAGTGAAAACTTGAGAGCACCATTGTGTGTGCAGTCAGTAGAAATCATAAGTCTTGGGTATGATGAGTTTGAAGCATCTTTGAGACATCTAAGTGTATGTGTCAAGTAAATCGGATATATGGGTCTAGAACTCAGAATAGAAGTCCATCCTAGAATACACATTCTGGAGTGAATTGCATGTGGATGAAGTTTGAGGAATCCTGTGTCATTAACTCTGCTCTTCAGGTGGCAGACATCTTTTCAGCACTTATTCAATGGTTTAAACAGTCTTTTCCGATTTTTTTTTCATCTGTGTAAGGAAATAGTAACGCATCTCGCCAGCTTCAACAAGATCTGGGGAGTACTGAATTTATTTTCTGAGCTATTTTTTTTTTTAAGGATTTGTATGTGCTTCAATAGGCAGTATACTAATGAAATAATGCATGTAAAGTGGTCAGCATAGTGCCTGGCACATAGGAAGAATGTAGAAAATGGCAACCCTAATCATCATCACCCTTGTCATCATCATATCTTGATCCCAACTATCTGATTTTCTTTATCAGTAGGCTTGCTTTAACAAGGCATTGAACAGAAACCCCCTATTGGGCCGGCCGGTGGCGCACTGCTACAGTGCCCCACTTGGGAGCGTGGCTGTGCTCCCGCCGAGGGTTCGGATCCCACATACAGACCGGCCGCTCACTGGCTGAGCGAGGGGCGGGCGCAGCACCGAGGGTTGCGATCCCGTTGCCGGTCCTGGTCCGGTGCGGGCGCGACACTGAGGGTTCCGGTCCGTTGCCGGACACGAAAAAAGACAAAAAGAAAAAAAAAAAAAAAAAAAAAAAAAAAACCTG